>NC_079189.1:68689518-68989518 GCF_029499605.1 Hyla sarda | reverse complement strand
AGATGGCTGCTGACAGGAAGTATGTCAGCAGTGCTTTCCTGACTTCCGCCCCCCCCCCCCCCCCTGGCAACAAGGGGCAGACCTTTCTGGTACCAATTCGGATTCGAGACTGCAACTTGACTTCCACGCCCAGGGACGGGATGCTGACCTGCACGTTTTTCTTCCACAGATTTGACCCCTTCAGGTTCGGCAAACACTTTACAACGCAGCATAGCTTCTGAACGGATTTTTACACATGGCAGGCACAACTTCTATACTTTTCACAATGGCAGACATTAAGCTTTTCTTCACCTCCCCCTCTATTTCACAAGCGCCTCTCAACATATGAGTTTCACAGACAAAGTCCCATACAATTTTGGCGCAATTTGGACATACAAATTTTTGGCAATACAGACACAGTTCAGACTGGGGGGGGGGGATTTTCGCATAAGCCGCACATCGGTATCCTGTATGTAGGATGCCAAAAGTTGTGTTAGAGGGTGTTGGAAGGGCCGATTTTGTTAACCCCTAGGGAAGATGGTATGAACCCTATGTGTTCGTGACGCCAGGGCATGGTTATCCTCTACACCACCCGAGGTATGGCCGCTGGTTCCTGGGCCAGGTGCAGAGCAAAAATCACTCCGAAGCAAGGTTACGGTTACTGAGGCAAACAAATGTTAAAGTCTTTACAGCTCAGTTTAGGCCCAAGGAGATGACCAATGAACTTCAGGAGGCTGGTTGGCTCGATGGGACTTGTAGGGGACTTGGACTCAATTATGCAATCCCACGCTGACTTTAGACTTGACAACTTGACTATGCTGACTAGACTTCTCCCCTGCATTTGTGCTTACCAGGCTTTGACTTTCACCTGCAGGGGGTTCCATGAATAGTGGCTGTGTGGCTAGGCCTTGGTCTCCCTTAGGAACACCAGACACTCAAGTCTTCACTTGAATGTAGCTCAGTATGCACAAACAGATAAGAGGGGATACAGCACTCCATGGTGTATTAAAAGATAAACCTGTGAGGTATATAAAGTAAAAATTACACCGCTCACCTATAATGGTTGTGTATCCACATACACAGCAATGGTGAGCGCATATAGTGGTGGTGTCGGCAGCCGACCGGTCAAACATAGAGATCAAGTAGATTGTTTCAAGGAGGAACACCGGTCTGAATGTGGCGCTGAACACAGGCGACCAAACAAATGGATAAAAGAAATGGTAGTTTATTTTCCCATCATGCCACATGTTTCACTGCAACAGCAGCTTCATCAGGCATGGTTAGAGACACATGGGCAGTGAATTTATCTGGGGAATGGAAAGGTACGTCAGGAGGATGATCCCTGGCAGACCAATCCAAACACCAAGCATCCTACATTTCACAGGTAAATCCATTTAAATCAAATTAATTTTCGCAACAGTACTAAAAAGTATATACAATATGAGCATGTATCATAAATCAAGTGCATTGCGGTTCCAAAAAAATCAATAAAAGTATTTGGAAGGAAAAAATATTTTTATCTTTTTGTATAAAAAGAAAGACACTGTGGAGATGAAAGAATGATTGTCTGTGTAGACTATATGGAAATATATCCAAACACCAGTAGAAGTTCGCCATATATAAAACAAAATATAATAAAAATATAAATCTGATTAATATAAATATAATAAAAAAAATAATAATAATAAATATAAATAATACTAAAAAAAAATAATAAAATAAAATAAAATGAAGTAAAAAATGAAATGAAAAGCATGGTCTGAACAGGAGCAGAGAGAACATAGAATAATTAACGTACATTCTCTATGGTCTCATTCAGACCATGCGGCATTAACGTGGACAAAGTGAAAATCCAAAAAGAAAGTCTTTTTGGATTTTCGCTTTGTCCACGTTAATGCCGCATGGTCTGAATGAGACCATAGAGAATGTACGTTAATTCTTCTATGTTCTCTCTGCTTCCGTTCAGACCATGCTTTTCATTTCATTTTTTACTTCATTTTATTTTATTTTATTATTTTTATTTTATTTTTATTTATTTTTATTTTTTATTTTTATTATTTATTATTATTTTTTTTAATTATATTTATATTAATCATATTTATATTTTTAGTATATTTTGTTTTATATATGTCGAAATTCTACTGGTGTTTGGATATATTTCATATAGTCTACACAGGCAATCATTCTTTCATCTCCACAGCGTCTTTCTTTTTATACAAAAAGATAAAAATATTTTTTCCTTCCAAATACATTTATTGATTTTTGGGATATTATACGTTTGAAACCGCAATGCACTTGATTTATGATACATGCTCATATTGTATATACTTTTTAGTACTGTTGCGAAAATGAATTTGTTTTAAATTAATTTACCTGTGAAATGTAAGATGCTTGGTGTTTGGATTGGTCTGCCAGGGATCATCCCCCTGATGTACCTTCCCATTCCCCAGATAAATTCACTGCCCATGTGTCTCTAACCATGCCTGATGAAGCTGCTGTTGCAGTGAAACGCGTTGCATGATGGGAAAATAAACTACCATTTCTTTTATCCATTTGTTTGGTCGCCTGTGTTCAGCGCCACGTTCAGACCAGTGTTCCTCCTTGAAGCAGTATGCACAAAGACTGACTAGGCTAGCTCCTCCCTACTATACAAGGGAGCAATTTGGAGGGGTCCCATAGGTCACTAACAAGTCACCTGGTCACTTACACCTTCCTTGGTTACACAGGGCTTAACAACAGGATTGAAAGATACATTAACACATAATGCAATTATTAACTCTATAGGGGCAATGAGAGTTCTGAGAAGTGTGGGGGCCAGGGGAGTGGGACAGAAGGGCCACTTCTGTACGGGGCAATCACAGATCCAGCTAACCATGTATTATCTAGGCTGTAACTATATAATAACACATTTTTATGTGGTTGCCCTTGGGGGGTGTATGGTAGTTGGGGTGTTGTTTCGGTAGATGAGGGGTTAAGGTTAACCCTATAGTTCGTGACGCCAGGCTGAGGGCTAGTATGCTGAGGTAATTCTCCAGCCTATCGCCGCCCTTCCCAGTAACGATAGGTGGATGCATAAAATGACTGAAGGTCCACAAAGTAGTTGAACTTGGATAACTATACTTAAATGCTTGCGGTACATCCAATGCACAATAACAGTCTCATTCAAACAGTCTCTATATAGTTCAGTGACTGACAGTTGTTGCGGACCTTGAATTGTATTATAAGTCTCTGAATTTAGGGTAATTTTGAAGATCCGTCCGGATATAGGGGATAGATAAGGTCCGGTGATCTTGCAGAGTGCTTAGGGATTGATACACTCACGGTTTAGAAGAGATCAGCCGTCGACGCAAGTCTCGGGCCTAAATTCACTGATGACAGTAGTGCAGATCCTTCCCTGTCAACAGCCCACAAGGAAAGAGAATGAGCAATGGCCGCCGCTCCCTTATATAGGCAGGGGCAGGGTTGTTTATACTGGTCCAATTAACTGTCACTCACCGTTACAAGGAGTGTTGGAAGATAAATGTCCCAGGGACCTCCAAAGGTCCTTAAGCATAAAACCATAGAGTTTTCCTGATCATGTGACCCTCAGGTCCTGTTACGCTATGCATAGGTAATTAACCATTTATATACACTTGTACAATCCTATATATATACAAATCCTAATGAATTATTAGATAAGTAATACCAAGATGAGAGGTGACTAGGGGTGGACTAGACAATAAGGACTCGCATGTCCTAGGGACTCTGGCCATGGGGACCTATATACACAGGTACCGGATAGGATGCAGTACCGGGACACCACATTTATTTATGTTGTTACTTTTCTGTTACCGTTTTAAACATGTTTTACCCTTTGGCTGACCAGATAATGTATCATGTGATAGGTGTCTCTTCTGTGTACAGTAAGACATACAAGTTTGTCATTTGCCATACATGTACATCCAGACTCAAGTTCTGGCTTTTACAATAACATAACTGTTAGTTTCCTAAACTTCTATTCAGCTGCTCTCTAGTAATATCTGTCCTGGGAAACGAGCTGTAGCTCTGCACAGGTTACGATACAACCTACTATCACCGAATGGGACAAATATAGATATTGCATAGTCCAAACGCTAAATAAATGCTCAGAGGTAAATATAAACAGAAATCATCGACAAGAACAGACCTCTGGTCACAAAAGATAAGGGCTAAAACTTAACTTTGCTTAAATGTAAAACTGAGCTGGCGCTCATAATTACAAATTACAAAATACATAAATTGGTGATGTAAAAAGCACCTAAAAAAAAGCGTACAACACCACAACCAAAAGCTGAGTGTATGGCACGAGAACAATAATAAATAATAATAATAAATAATAATAAATAATAGATAAGGTAGGTATACTGGAGGGGGACAGAGGGGAAAAAATGTATATAAACTATCAATGATATTGCAGATGTCCCCTATCAATAGATGATAAATAGATAGTAGTATAACTGTAGTAGGAGGGGTATAGTGCCCTCTAGCCTTAACCCACCCTTACCAACTGTCCCTGCCTTTTTAGGGACCCACCTCCTTAAAAGGGTGGCCTCAACCACAGTGCCATTCCCTCACCTAATCTAAAGTGAAGGAGAAAACAAAAAACCAGATATAGAATGAAGTGGAATGATATAGCAAACCCTGGAACCCTCGCTGCACTTTAAAGAAAACAAGATTCATCAGACCAGACCACCTTCTTCCATTGCTTCATGGGTCCAGTTCTGATGCTCACCTGTCCCATTGTAGATGCTTATGATGATGGCCAATGATCAGCATGGGCACTGCCAATGTTTTCAGCTGTTTGCTCTACAGCGTCAATGTGAGACATGGTCAGGCAGGATAGTCTTCGCTCCCCATGCATATCATTCAACTCTGGGTCAAAGTTGTAGAACTTTCCGGTTCAGTCTTTTTATTGACATTTTTTTTCAAACAAAAACAGGGAACAATAAAAAACAAGAACAATAACAAGTTTCAGGTTACAGGGCAAAAGCATTACATCTGCATAAGAGAGAGAAGAAGAAATGTACATAAGGACAGTAGTGAACAATTCCGATTACAATGGTTATGTCATCCTTTGCTATTGAAGAAGATATCATTGCCAGTGGAGTAGTGTCCTTGTTACGGGTAGTGCCACTAAAGCAGTTAGTATATGTGCTGAAATCTTTAAAGGAGTACTCCGGTGACAAACAATATTTTTTCAAATCAACTGGTGCCAGAAAGTTAAACAGATTTGAAAATTACTTCTATTAAAAAATCTTAATCCTTCCTGTACTTATCAGCTGCTTATATTACAGAGGAAGTTGTATAGTTCTTTTCTGTCTGACCAGAGTGCTCTCTGCTGACACCTCTGTCCATGTCAGGAACTGTCCAGAGTAGGATAGGTTTGCTATGGGTATTTGCTCCTGCTCTGGACAGTTCCTGACACGGACAGAGGTGTCAGCAGAGAGCACTGTGGTCAGACAGAAAAGAACTACACAACTTCCTCTGCAGCATGCAGAAGCTGATACGTACTGGGAGGATTAAGATTTTAAAATAAAAGTAATTTACAAATCTGTTTAACTTTCTGGAGCCAGATGATGCGAACAAAATTCTTTGCCACCGGAGTACCCCATTAACCTCTTGGGGACGAAGGGCGTACAGGTACGCCCTTGCTCCCCTATACTTAAGGACCAAGGGCATACCTGTACGCCCGTGGGAATTTAGGTCCCGCCACGTGCTGGGTGGTGATCGGACTGGGGTGACTGCTAATATCGATAACCAGCAGGCACCCCGTGCAAATGCCCAGGGGTGTCCTGAGACCCCCCCATGTCGCCGATCGCTGCAAATCGCTGGTGAATTCACACCAGCGATTTGAGGCTATTCCGGGTCATACAGGTTTCCGGTGAACTGGTGACCCAGAAAATAAGGGGGATCAGGGTTGTTCAAGACACCCACGATCCCCCTGAAGGGATAGGAGTGAGGTGGCAGGGGTGCCACCCCTCCTATCCCTGCTATTGGTCGTCTAGAACCGACGACAAATAGCAGCTTGGGAGCGGGGGGGGGGGGGTTAACTTTTGGTTTCCCCGTTCTGCCCACCCATAATAGGCCGGGCAGAACGGGGAAACTGACGAGGACCGGCGCCGAAGTCCCCTTACCCATCAGAGGAGGCAGCGGGCAACAATTGGCAGTGGTGATTGGCGGCAGAAGAGGATGGTGATGCGGCTCCCTGGATCCTGCGGAAGCCGGTGAGTTGCCTAACAACATCTGGAGGGCTACAGTTTGAGACCACTATACAGTGGTCTCTAAACTGCAGCCCTCCAGATGTTGCAAAACTACAACTCCCAGCATGCCCAGACAGCTGTTTGCTGTTTGGGCATGCTGGGACTTGTAGTTTTGCAACAGCTGGAAGGTCACCGTGCAGTGGTATCTAAACTGTAGCCCTCCAGATGTTGCAAAACTGCAAATCTCAGCATGCCCAAACAGCTGTCTCGGCATGCTGGGAGTTGTAGTTGCTTATCTCCAGCTGTTACATAACTACATCTCCCAGCATGCCCTTCGGCGATCAGTACATGCTGGGAGTTGTAGTTTTGAAACAGCTGGAGGTTTGCTCCCCCCCCCCACCCCCCCCCCCCACCACCGCAGCGCAAACTCCTAGCGGGAAACTCACCGTAACCCACCAGTGCGAATGTACCCTAAAAACACTATACTACACTAACACATAATGAAGGGTAAAACACTACATATACACCCCCTTACACTGTCCCCCTCCAATAAAAATGAAAAATTTATCGTATGGCAGTATTTCCAAAACGGAGCCTCCAGCTGTTGCAAAGCAACAACTCCCAGCATTTTCCGACAGCCAATGACTGTCCAGGCATGCTCGAAGTTTTGCAACAGCTAGAGGTACCCTGTTTGGGAATCACTGGCGTAAAATACCCATATGTCCCCCCCTATGCAATCCCTAATTTAGTCCTCAAATGCGCATGGCGCTCTCTCACTTCGGAGCCCTGTCATATTTCAAGGAAACAGTTTAGGGCCACATATGGGGTATTTCCGTACTCAGCAGTATTGCACTACAAATTTTGGGGGGCATTTTCTCCTTTTACACCTTATGAAAATTTGGGGGCTACACCAGCCTGTTAGTGTAAAAAAATAAGAAATTTTACACTAACATGCTGGTGTTGCCCCATACTTTTTATTTTCACAAGCAGCAAAGGGAAAGAAAGACCCCCAAAATTTTAAAAGCAATTTCTCCTGATTACAGAAATGCCCATTATGTGGGCGTAAAATGTTCTGCGGGCGCACAACAAGGCTCAGGAGTGAGAGTGCATTTTGTACAATTGAGGCCTAAATTGGTGTTTTGAACTGGGGTGGCTGATTTTACAGCAGTTCTGACATAAACGCAAAAAAAAATAAAAATACCCACATGTGACCCCATTTTGGAAACTACACTCCTCACAGAATGTAATAAGGGGTATAGTCAGCCTGAACACCCCACAGGTGTTTGAAGAATTTTCATTAAAGTTGGATGGGAAAATGAAAAAAAAAATAGTTTTTTACTAAAATGCTGGTGTTAACCCATTTTTTTTTATTTTCACAAGGGAAAATGGGAAAAAAGCCCCCCCAAATTTTTAACCCCATTTGTTCTGAGTAAGAACATACCCCATATGTGGATGTAAAGTGCTCTGCGGGTGCACTACAATGCTCAGAAGAGAAAGAGCGCCACTGGGCTTTTGGAGAGAAAATTTGTCCAGAATTGGAGGCCATGTGTGTTTACAAAGCCCCCATAGTGCCAGAACAATGGACTTCCCCCCCACATGTGACCCCATTTTGGAAACTACACCCCTCACGTAATGTAATAAGTAGTACAGTGAGCATCTACGCCTCACAGATGTCTGACAGATTTTTTGAACAGTGGTCCGTGAAAATGAAAAATGTAATTTTTCATTTGCACAGCCCACTTTTCCAAAGATCTGTCAAATGCCAGTGGGGTGTAAATACTCACTGCACCCCATATTAAATTCTGTGAGTTGTGTAGTTTCCAAAATGGGGTCACAAGTGGGGGGTCCACTGTTATGGCACCACGGCGGCTTTGTAAGCGCACATGGCCCCTGACTTCCATTCCAAACAAATTCTCTCTCTAAAAGCTCAATGGCGGTCCTCCTCTTCTGAGCATTCTAGTGCACCAACAGAGGACTTGACGTCCACATATGGGGTATTTCCATACTTAGAAGAAATGGGGTTACAAATTTTTGGGGGGCATTTTCTCCTATTACCCTTTGTAAAAATGTCAAATTTGGGGGAAAAAACTGCATTTTAGAACAAATTTTTTTTTTCATTTATACATCCAAATTTAACAAAAAGTCGTCAAACGCCTGTGAGGTGTTAAGGCTCACTCTACACCTTGTTATGTTCCTTGAGGGGTGCAGTTTCCAAAATAGTATGCCATGTGTTTTTTTTTTTTTTTTTTTTTGCTGTTCTTGCACCAGAGGGGCTTCCTAAATGTAACATGCCCCCCAAAAACCATTTCAGCAAAATTTGCTTTCCAAAAGCCTAATGTGACTCCTTCTCTTTTGAGCATTGTAGTTCGCCTGCAGAGAATTTTATGTCCTAACATGGGGCATTTCCATACTCAGAAGAGATGGGGGTTACGCATTTTGGGGGGCATTTTCTCACATTACCCTTTGTAAAAATTGTAAATTTGGGGAAAAAAACAGCATCTTGGTGAAAATTGTATTTTTTCATTTACAAATCCAACTTTAACGAAAAGTCGCCAAACACCTGTGGGGTGTTAAGCCTCACTGGTGCCCTCGTTATGTGCCTTGAAGGGTGTAGTTTCCAAAACGGTATGCCATGTGAGGTGTTTTCTGCTGTTCTGGCACCATAGGGGCTTCCTAAATGGGACATGCCCCCCAAAAACCATTACAGCAAAATTCACTCTCATAATCCCATTGTTGCTCCTTCCCTTCTGAGCCCTCTAGTGCACCCACAGAGCACTTAACATACACATATGAAATATTTCCTTACTCGAGAGAAATTGGGTTACAAATTATGGGGGGGCTTTTTCTCCTATTACCCCTTGTAAAAATTCAAAAACTGGGTCTACAAGAACATGCGAGTGTAAAAAATGAATATTTTTAATTTTCTCCTTCACTTTTACACACTTACTGAATGTCATTTTGGATACTTTAAGGGGTGCAGTTTTTATAATGGGGTCATTTGTGGGGTATTTCTAATATGAAGGCCCTTCAAATCCACTTCAAAACTGAACTGGTCCCTGAAAAACTCTGATTTTGAAAATTTTGTGAAAAATTGGAAAATTGCTGCTGAACTTTGAAGCCCTCTGGTGTCTTCCAAAAGTAAAAACATGTCAACTTTATGATGCAAATATAAAGTAGACCTATTGTATATGTGAATCAATATATAATGTATTTGGTATGCCCACTTTCCTTACAATCAGAGAGCTTCAAAGTTAGAAAAATACTACATTTTCAATTATTTCATAAAATTTTGGAATTGAAATGATGCAAGCATCGACAAAAATCTACCACTAACATAAAGTAGAATATGTCACGAAAAAACATTCTCGGAATCAAAGTAAAAGCATCCCAGAGTTATTAATGCTTAAAGTGACAGTGGTCACTCTCTGGTCCTTAATGTGAAAATGGGCTTGGTCGTTAAGGGGTTGAGTTCTAGAACTTTTCATTATCCCATTAATACCTTTTTTTATATTATTTTATTTTTTTAAAGACATTTTTCACTGTTTGCAGACTGCTCGGTGACTACAATGAAATGTTCTTTATGAGCCTATTCATTATTAAACAATGCATGGAGATGGGCTGTGAACTGCCTGGATTTGTGTGAGAAGTCCAGGTTGAAAGCTCCGCCTGGAGGCTGTTGCTGCGGCTTGAAATGAGCTTGTATTTTTTTTTTTCTACTGGGAGCATTGTGTAAGTAAATCTCTCCTGTAGCATATCCAGTTAACTCCACTTGAGCATCACTGGCCAGGCAGTCTGTTTGCACAGTGTCATCGAGGAGCGAGCCCATTGCTTACCCAGAGAGAAATTCTCCTCAGCAGCAGCACATCGATTCCATTCACTCCTGGAAAGCTTCTTCAGATGTTGCTAGATTGTAGTTAAAGCAGCAATTCAAGAAGACTGTGCGCTCCTTAATCTGGAAAAAAAAAAAGTCTATTTTGGAAGGAAAAAAAATAAAACTTAGTTTTTTTTTAAATTTTTTTACCAATTGAGACCTCACATTATTCTGCTCCATAAGATGAGCACCTGTAGGAAACGCTGTAAAAGGGAAATACTGAAGTTTGTGCAGTACCTGGTGAGGCTGGCCACTGGGACGCTTCATGCAGGTAAAGGTAATTCCATTTTTTATACTTATTTCTTTGCATTGTCCTTTTTTGCATTTTTGTTTTAACACTGTAAGGGAAATTAGGATGCGATTATTACTCTTCTTGGCATGTCGTCTTATATAGAATGTTGGCATGCAGTCAATGAACTGGCCATTTGTATTATTATATTATTATTATATTATTATTATTATATTATATTATTATTATTATTATTATTATATTGTGATATGCTGTAATTGCCTATGACAATGGGTCTTGCACATAGGAATAGAGGCTTGTAAATTATTTAGTTAGGTCAGTGTTTCCCAACCAGAGTGCTTCCAGCTGTTGCAAAACTACAACCCCCAGCATGCTCGGACAGCCTTTGGCTGTCTGGGCATGCTGGGGGTAGTAGTTTTGCAACAGCTGGAGGCACCCTGCTTGGGAAACACTGATATAGGTGTTAACATGTGCTTGTGGCTTGTAGTTTTTGCAGTGTGTATATGCAGTCTTGGCTATATAAGCAAATGCAACGCATGTCCTCTATTTATTTATATGACAGACATTTAACACTTAAAGTGTACCTGTCACAAGATTAAAATGCTTCAGGCTTACTCTTTAACTGTTTAGCTGATTCTGTCTGTGAGCTTAAGTGGTGGTTTTCATAGCTTCTGATTCCCTAATTCCCTTTTTATGTTGCACACACTGCATGCAGTTCACTGAGGAGGAGGATGCATGCCCTTGCTTTTCCTCACATCTCATGTGGGAATTTCCTACCTTACAACTCGGACAATTGGATGCTTTGTGCACTGAGGCTCTGTGACAGGCCCCCAGCTCACACAGCAGATTGATTGACAAGCTAGGAGCCTGCACAGAGTCCTGCTTGTCCCGCCAAGACTTCCTGTATTTTGCCCCAGCCAAGACACGCAGGCAAAAGCTGCAAGGACAAGTCATGTTCTGGACAGTGGAGAAATTCCTAGTGCCAAGACTTACCGTATACATTCATTTTTTTACCCAAAAATATACACATTCTTTAATCAACGTTACAAATTTTACAAATAAACACATAATGGTCTTTCTATTATATTAAAAGTTTTTGCAAATAACATTGCTTTTTACTCTTAAGGGTCTATTCACACGTTCAGTATTCTGCGCAGATTTGATGTGCAGGATTTTCTGCTGCAGATTTCAATGTAAACTGAATGACTGAACACAGTTTGAAATCCTGCGCATCAAATCTGTGCAGAATACTGTACGTGTGAATAGACCCTAAAAAGTAAAAAGCAATGTTATTTGCAAAAACTTTTAATATAATAGAAAGACCATTATGTGTTAATTTGTAACATTTGTAATGTTGATTAAAGAATGTGTATATTTTTGGGTAAAAAAATGAATGTATACGGTAAGTCTTGGCACTAGGGATTCCTCCACTGTCCAGAACACTGACTTGTCCTTGCAGCTTTTGCCTGTGTATCTTGGCTGGGACAAAATACAGGAAGTCTTGGCGGGACAAGCAGGACTTTGTGCAGGCTCCTAGCTTGTCAATCAATCTGCTGTGTGAGCCGGGGGCCTGTCACAGAGCCTCAGTGCACATAGCATCCAATTGTCCGAGTTATAAGGAAGGAAATTCCCACATGAGATGTGAGGAAAAGCAAGGGCATGCATCCTCCTCCTCAGTGAACTGCATTCAAAAAGGGAATTAGGGAATCAGAAGCTATAAAAGAATGAAAACCACCACTTAAGCTCACGGACAGAATCAGCTAAACAGTTAAAGAGTAAGCCTGAAGCATTTTAATCTTGTGACAGATACACTTTAAGTGTTAAATGTCTGTCATATAAATAAATAGAGGACATGCGTTGCGTTTGCTTATATAGCCAAGGCTGCATATACAGGTCCCAGCACAAGTTGACGGCATTAATTTCTACTGTATATCCGCAAACTGTCATGAGAATCCTCTTCAAGCTAATTTACCAATGAACCCCTCAAAAATCTCTAATGCTACTTTTAGCCTATAAAGGACATTCTTTTTTTATATAAATCATTGCTAAATGAAGATAAAGGCAATCCATACATCATTAACAAACTTGGAAACAAAGAAGGCTTAACCTATGTGAGTCAATAGTTTACATGAGTGCAAAACAGTATATCCTAGAAACCATGTGCAAAAATAAGAGAAAGTTGCCCAGAAGTGGTGGATCGCATGGGACTCTGTAGGGGCACATGTCCTAATATTGGCACTTTATATTTGCCTCCATCCTACCCCTCTTCTGCTATTCTGCACTGTGGTTTGCATATTTTGTACTGACTTTTACCATGTATTCCCATGCTAAGTGTTATCCAGCTCGGCCTGACTATACATTTATATACTATTTGCTATTGTGATGCGCCTCTGCACGTTATAATTTATTCTTGTATTATCTATTATTTGCATTTTGTGTCTGGGTTTTCGGACAAATATTATCTCACTATTTATTGCACATGTGCCCGCTAGGGTGTGGACTTAATTTCCCCTCATGTTTTGTAGGTTGTTGCTCAGATTTGAGCACTTTTAATACTTGTTAAGCATTTTGTGTGTGTGTATTATTTTTTTTTCTTGCATTTTATATCCTTTGTATACATCTTTTTGTTACTTTTTTGATTGGTGTTTTTACATTTGCATCAATAAGAATATATCCTTTGTATACACCTTTTGTTACTTTTTTGATGGCTGTGCATTGCACTGTAGTAGAATATCTTTTCATTACTCATGTGTGGTATTAAAAGGACATTACACCTATAGGCAAGTATCTGTAGTTCTATCCATTTGGTGCTTATATTGCTATTTTTGACAGCCGTGTATTCCTAACAGTTGTAGTGTTATATATACAAATAAATACAGGTGTAAATACTGTAAACTTAGAGGCCTTTCGTTTCTACTGGGGTCTATTCAGAAAACAAGGACCCAATATTACAAAACTAGTAGGTTCAGTGTTTTGGGAATGTGGCCATATTGACCAACATTGATTTTTGCATTCAAGCCCTTCTAGATTTTAAACAAGTGCACTGATTTTGCTAACAAGGTCAGTATAGGGACCTATTTTACCCTTTTATCAGCCATTTCAGACTGGTAAGAAGCTGACTGTATGAGTTTTTCAATGAGATTATTGACAATCCATAAAAACTTCCAGTCCCCAGCGATCACTACTTTATCTCACATATCTCCAGTTCTCCTAATGTCTATTGACACCTACATTCCTATGTATTCTTAGCATTCTGGTTAAGATCCATTGATTCTTTCAGACTATACAGCAGATAACTTATTTTATGATGTCTTATGTTTGGTAGCAAATTATCATGGAAGGGTTATCTCTGGTTTGCATGATTTTATTCTTGTAAAATAATAGAGTTCCCAGTCCTCAAATACCTCAGCCAAAAAGGTTGTACAATGGATGTTTGGAAAGATGAATATATTTTATTATAAATAACTTTCACACATAACATTTCTCACAGGGCCCGTGTGATATAACATAAAATAACATAAAACTATCCTTGATAATAAATGGACAATCTATAAAAAGGGAAACCTGTAAGATACAAGAAAAATGTCCAGTGTGTATGGAAGGACACTTCTGAATATATATATATATATATATATATATATATATATATATATATATAGATAACTGCAATAGTGATTGACCGCAATTCACATTAAATATCAGTTCATATTCAATAATGCAGTAACTGAATAACTGATGGTACTATGTTCCGCTCAACGCTCCTTGAATAATCGCCATCCACCACTCTGTAAAGGTTCTGTTGATGTATGTAAAAATAGCTGGTGTACAGTAAATAATATTGCAACTTCTACCGGAACAGTATACAGCCAAGGTGCTCCAGACCGGCCCGTGTAGATGGTAAGTGAAAGCAGGGTCTGACGTCACTCAGTCAGCTGTTTCTGCTGCGGCCGGCAGCTGCAGAGCTCCGGTGATTTTGAAGCGCTGGAGACACACGGTGGTATGCAAAGTAGTATCTGGCAGGGTACACAGATGGAGGCAGCTGAAGTAGTACCTGGCAGGGTACAAGGTAGGGTACACAGATGGAGGCAGCTGGAGTAGTATCTGGCAGGGTACACAGATGGAGGTAGTTGGAACAGTGTGGCGGCACTACAGTGTGGAGGTACTACTCCAGCTGCCTCCATCTGTGTGCCCTGCCAGGTACTATTTTAAAAACCACCGTATACCACTATGTGTGCTTCCATCTGTGTACCCTGCCAGGCACTACTTTCCATACCACCGTGTGTCTCCAGCGCTTCAAAATCACTGGAGCTCTGCAGCTGCCGGCCGCAGCAGAAACAGCTGACTGAGTGACGTCAGACGCCGCTTTCACTTACCATCTGGAGCACCTTGGCTGTATACTGTTCAAGCAGTGTTGCAATATTATTTACTGTACACCAGCAATTTTTACATACATCAGCGGAGCCTTTGAAGAGTGGTGGACGGAGATTATTCAAGGAGTGGTGAGCGGTACATAGTACCATCAGTTATTCAGATACCGCATTATTGAATACAAACTGCTATTGAATGTGAATTGCGGTCAATCAATATTGCAGTTATATTTATATATATTCAGAAGTGTCCTTCCATATACACTGGACATTTTTCTTGTATATTACAGGTTTCCCTTTTTATAGATGGTCCATTTATTATAAAGTATATTTTTATGTTATTTTATGTTATATCACACGGGCCCTTTATTTATTTATAATAAAATGTATGCATCTTTTCAAACATCCATTGTACAACCTTTTTGGCTGAGGTATTTGAGGACTGGGAATTCTATTATTTTACATTCCATTGTCATTTCACCTTAGGGTACAGGTGCACCCAGTTAACCTTGTACAATTTTTGTTGTGAGCTGTCCATCTATTTTGATATGATTTGATTCTTGTTGGGTTTGTATTGTACTTCTATCATTGAGGCTTTGTATGAGGACTTTTAACTGTTTGGTTACCAGTTTTTTGGCATCAGTTGGTGCAGTGACAGGAAAGCAATTGTAGTAAAGCCTGTGGATGACTCCATTCTCCTATTTCCTATTTTGCTGTAATAGTGTATTTCACAGAGTTGCTTAATTTAAAGGGGTTTTCTAGGATAAAAAAAAATGGCTGCTTTCTAGAAACAGCCGCACATCTATCTATGGGTTATGTCTAATATTCCTTTGTACATCCAACAGACCCACAGATAGTCCGGATGGGGGCACAGAGGAGTCTGAATGGGGCAGAGGGGGCAGAGGATTGTGGAGGAGGACAGAGGGGTCTAGAGTGGACAGAGGAGTCTGGAGGTGGAAAGGGTTAGATTTAGGGGGCACAGGGCCTGGCAAGGTTATAGGGAGACATTTATCAATGTTTTCTTATGAATTCCTTTTTTTTAGTTATTTTTTTCTTACAATTTTTTTGCTTATGTTCGAATTATTAATCAACTGCTTTCAGCCTGTTGATAATTTTCTTTCACGTAAGCAATTTTTCTTTTTTTGCTTTGGTAGTGGATTTTTCTGCTCCATGTCTGAGCTGGAGTAAATTTAGTAGGTTTTTTCATGTAATGCAACTTTTTTGCGACTTTCCCAATTGATAAATCTCTGACCACTGCAAGTCAAAAATCATTTTTTGCTTTGGTAAGAAAGATTTTTATTTTTTGCTTAGGACACTGCACAATGAAAAAGTCAAAGAAAAGAGAGTAGTCGCAAGTGCGACTTTTTTGCGGCAATTTTTATAAAAAAAAAATACTAAATGCTTTGATCAATGTCCCCCAATAATGACTATTGTCTTCATATAGTGGATGAGGATCTGCTGACAAAGTGAGGGGCCAATGATGTCAGCATCAAACTCTGTAGTACAGTGCGAATAAGAGCTGGGCGTCTGGACCAGATAAAAAATAAAAAGACTATAGAAAAGACATCACCTGTAGTCACTGATATCATTGTGTATTCTGCCTCACTATGTGCCATCAGAGCTGGAGTCACTTGTAGGTTCTGCAGTGATGATTAGTGAAATTCTCAGCATTACTGCTAAATCATACTGGGAGCTGTATTGTTGGGAATAGGTATATAAGATTATTCTTATATCGCTTCTTGGCCTTTTGGCTAAGATCAAGTGTAGTATCTGTTCTTATCAGTCAGTCCACTGGTAGGAATGGATGGCTACATGGAGGAACAGGTGTACTGGGGCGTTCCGGGGCTGGTACCACAAAACCCGTTCAACGGCTGCCCTGATGTGACCTATTTCCTCTGGGTCTCGCCATGAGGCTGGGAGGGTCTAGAGTAGAGGTACTTTTGTGCCTCGGGGAGTGGTGACCATGAGGTGCTGAAACTCACTGGGTGTTATAACTCACTGAGTAAACGCACTGCACCACACACTTTTCACCTTTGGCACCCACCCTTGGTATCCCGGCCTTCTGGCTAGGATCAGGGAAATCTTTATAGATCCAGCCGGATGACCGGGCAGTATATCTGCACTCATCCACTTATTTATTTCCTTTTTTTTTTTGTTTGTCACTGTGCCACTTTTACGTGTTTGTATTTGTACACAGAATTTGTCAGGGTGCTGTATCTCTCCTGGCAGTTTAGGGGAGGTGTGTGTGACCATCAGGTTCCTCACCTCCCTGCAACCCCTGGACATCTTGGCTTTGGCCTAGATGCCACCAATATACGGCTCCTTGGCTGATACCTTGGTTAATGCCTAGGTTAAAGCCAGGGGCATTTGTGGCCCCTTCGTAGCTTAGGCGAAAAGGGGAAACAAACCTGAATCCTTGCAGGTGCCTATAGTTTTAGAATTGCACTTCGACTACTTTTCTTCTTGCCCCTAGTGTGAACCCACCCCAAAACCCATATCAAAGCTGGAGTCGCCACTGCTTAGACAAAATTTATACCAGTTGATGTATTCAATATATGGATTTGCTCTTTGTTGTTTTCTGTTATGATCCATTGTGGTACATAGAGGATTAAGGTTAAATCCTGAAAGATTATGAATACAGGTCAAGTTATTGTCTCTACTGGTCTTGTTCAAATCAAGCAGCTCCTGCACCCTTACTTGGGGATAGGGTGGTGGTTATAAGCCTAGTTGCAAAATGGTACCACTTTCTAGGCCAGTACTGTCTCCGTGTGGTTTTTCATTGTCTGCACTAAAGGGGTTCCCAGGCTACAACAGTAGATGGCTTATCAGTACCCCAGGTGTTCAGCTTTTTGGCAAAGCCATGGTGCCTGCACCACAGAATGATCAGGGCAGAAACAGTTCACACCATTTGCTGTGTGGTGCGGGTGCCATGGCTGTGCCTAAAAGCACAGGAGGATCTAGAGAACAGCATATTTACATTTTAAGAACTATCACATTTAGCTTGGTGGCTTTAATTTACACAGGGTACAACGCTTGGTGGCCACTACACTAGGCGACAAGTAACTTGAACAAAATGGACCTTTATGGAATAAATAGTAATGGCTCCAAACAACACTTTATTGCAACCACTAATACCCAGAGTCCTCAAGCCATGACCAACTAAGCTGAGTAAAAGTGATACCCAAATTAATGTTATGCCAATAAAATAAGGGTCAGGGGTGTGTATCCCTGGGTTATCACCCACTACTTAATTGCACTGTTTTCTCTCCATGACAATGCAACAAGCAGTCAGCTGAGCTGCTACTAATTTCCATGGTGCAGATGAGAAATTTGGACACAGCATTAAAGGCCTAGCCTTGTGTGTCAGGAGAGGCTGGGAGGTGAACGAGGAGGCATGCCGAGCGGTGGCAATAATGTGCTGGAGTGAATATTAAAATATCTGTAAGCATTTAACTATAGTGAATGACTAAGGATCAACCAGTCCGAAATGCGTCGGCGTGGAGGTTTTATCCACACAGGGTGTTTTGAATTTTGGTTTTTATATGGACTGAATAAATTTTGGACTTTTAACATTTTCTGTAACTTTTTTTCGGGAGCTGGAATTTTTCTTCTTATGGTTCCATATACACTGAAGTAACGGCTCGGCCTTATCCTGGCTTCTGGATCAATATCTACCAGTGCCAGACAACCATTACTACAAACAGTGAGCTGGCTATATCTTTTCTTTTGACTGTATTTAACTATAGTAACTATATTCAAGTGCACACCGTTTACATACTGATATTCTCCAGACGTCCAGTTTCGATACAGGGATTTTTCTAGGTTCTACATGAATATGTAAAGCTTTTGCCTATGAAATTCCAATCCATAAAGATTGGAATTTCTTAGTAATAAGTCAGATATTTGGTTTGTTAGCTCTATTTTTCCTATGACAACATGTTTTTCAAGCTATTTTGCATGAGATATATCTGACCACACTTGCTTGCCATATACTTTCTTTTGTAGACTGTATATGCAATTGTTCACCATGTATAGTTCTAGTCATTCATATGTGTTGGCAACTGTTACATGAATATTCAGAATAAGTATGGTGTAGTGCATAGAGTGGATAGTCAATGGAAAGAGTGGATAGTCAGTGCGGTGTTTATACCCCATTGATACTGCATTGTATGCACAACTAGTCTTTCTTTTTGTTCCACCATCCAGCGTCTAACTTGAGTCATCGTATAAATGTGAACTGTCCATTCGAATGAATGAGATCAGTTCTACAATCAGTTTCCCTACAGTACTTTATCTATAGCTCCGGAGGGAAATGCCACTGAACAATGCACATATGTGAAGGGGACCTTAAAGGGGTACTCCGCCCCTAGACATCTTATCCCCTATCCAAAGGATAGGGGATAAGATGTCAGATCGCCGGGGTCCCGCTGCTGGGGACCCCGGGATCTCCACTGCGGCACCCCGCTTTCATTACTGCACAGAGAATACTCGTTCTGTGCGGAATGACCGGCGATACAGGGGCCGGAGCATCGTGACGTCACGGCTCCACCAGCTCGTGACATTACGGCCCACCCTCTTAATCCAAGTCTATGGGAGGGGGCGTGATGACCGCCACAGCCCTCCCATATACTTGTATTGAGGGGGTGGGCCGTGACATCATGATGGGGCGGAGCCGTGACATAACGATGCTCCAGCCCCTGCATTGCCTGTCATTACGCACAGAGCGAGTGAGCTCTGTGCAGTAATGATAGTGGGGTGCTGCAGCGGAGATCCCAGGGGTCCCCAGCATCGGGACCCCGGCGATCTGACATCTTATCCCCTATCCCTTGGATAGGGGATAAGATGCTAGGGGCGGAGTACCCCTTTAAGGCTATGTTTACACCTGGGAATGTCCACACGGAAAATCTCTGTGCGGACATTCAGCAAACTACGGGTGCCAGCATAACATCTCATAGAAGGCTATGCATTCTGTATAGAGTCCACAGAAAGAATGGACAGGTTCATTCTCTCTGCTGACACGGAAATCGGAATTTGGTACGAAAATTCCACCATGTGCACAGAGCAGCAGAATCCCATTGAATACAATGGGACTCTGCTGCTGCAAGGTGTGAACATAGCCTATGGGTTTAAGGGTTTAACAGAGGTTTACTCATGTGTACCACCTGTAATTGGGTCCCTTTGTGGTGGTGGGTGTGCATTCCGCAATGTTTTTTAAGGCTATGTTCACACGACCGAAAATGTGCAGAATGTCCACCTGGAAAACATAGGCAGGCTTTTTACACATCTGAATATTCCAGTGGGTGCTAGGACTGCTTGGAATTGTGTCGTCTTATAGATGGCAATTCATTTCCGAGTTGAATCCGCAGAAAGAATAGGCATGTCTCTTCTTTTTGTGGACACCAGAATCTGCTGCACAGTTCAATTGGATTTTGCTGCTGTGGAATTTCCAAACAGAATATTCCCACCGAATTCCTCTTGGAAATTCCGCCGTGTGGATTGACTGTACAGCGTCCCGTATGTCTGTGCAGGGAATCGCCATCATAGCAGGTGTGCTGGCTATACCCATTTGCTCTACATAGATTTGGAGATAGGTCTTAGCACTATAAGCCTAGCCCTGTATGTCAGGAGGGGCTGGGAGGTAAAGGAAAGCTAGGAGGGCATGCAAGGCTGTGGTACTTGAGCAGCTCAGCCCCACCTCCTTGACACTTGGCTGAAAACTAAAAGGTGATTTTATAAGTTTGGCAACCACCAACAGCTCCAGGAAAAGTAGAGTTTGCTTTTATGCCCTAGCAGCTATCCAATGGTCTCTGCGGGTCTTACAAGTAAATTCAGCTGACAGATTCCCTCTAAATTTACCAAGGGGTTATTCTTATTAACAACCCTCTTTGAAAGTTGTTCATGATCCTCTTTATTTTACATTTATTCTAATATGATTTATGTATTCCTCTGCAATGTGCGCTTTGATACTTACTCTATGCAAATAAGGTCTGGGCTATTAAGCAGCAAAGTGATAGTTTTGTGTACGGTATATTATCTGCATATTTTTACATAGCTAGACTTTCTATGTGTGTGAGCTGTATGATTTGTCTTCAACCATACCTGAGTGGGTTCCTTTCCCCTTGGGGTTGTATAGCATTCTGTACATAAAACATAATGAAATGTTCTGCCGCTTTCCAATATACTTTGTTTCAATTCATCACCATTCAAGATTTCTGCTTGCTGTCAGCAAAATACGAAAATTTCTTGTTTACACCAAGAGGTGAAAAACCTATCCTGACACAGTTCAATGCAAGAGAAAAAGAGTATCAATCATGTAACTGTGTGATTACATAATAGTCCATTTATTTCTTATTGCTTTAGAAGGATATACGTTTTGATGGACACCTCAATTTGTATTGTATAGGATTGAACTAGGGTATAGGCCGAGACCCCCATTAATCAGGAGTAGCATGCGGTAGCACGGTTCGCTCCACGGCTAGCTGTTATCTCCATCCAGCTCCCCTCGATGGCCCCATAAACTTGTGATGGGGTCACAGTATGGATATCATAGTGAGCAATGGAGTAAAGCGCTTAAGCATGTGCTTCTCCCAATTCATTCTGCTCGGAGGAGGTCTCAGTCCTGGTGACATGTAAACGTTTTTTTGTTTGGCAAGTACATTTTCATAGGCTACATAGTCCATATTGGAAAAACTTAATATACCTAACAATGAGACTAAACTCCCTATCTTTTAAATTTTTGTTAATATACAATGAACACAAGTTTAAATTACAGATAATGATGAGGTATTTCCAGCTCCAGAAAAAAAAATTTGAATAATAAAAATAAAAACATACTCCCTTGCCCCAGTCCCTTACCACTTCTGTTTTGACTTCTCTTGCTCCCCATCACTCACCACTGCTTGCTGTGACACCACAGGAACTCTACGTTTAGCCAAAGTAGGTCACATCTAGGTGACTGGCTGTGGGGACAATACGTCACAAGAACCAGAAAGCAGTGGTGAGGAGCTGTCAAAATGGCAGAGATAGGGGGATCGGGTATGGGTTCTATTTCTAATTTTATTGGGAGACTAGAATACCTTGATTCCTATAAAGCGTTGCAAAAAACATGCTGAGCTTTTCCTTCTTGTGTCAGCCACTTATGCACTTGTCCTCTCTAAATCTAGCAAGTATTTAAAGGGATTTTCCCCCTGATGATAACTTACCATCCATGCACAAGCTAGGTGATAAGTATCTGGGGGTTCGACCACTTGGATCCTCAGTTACCAAAAGAACAGAGGTCCCAGGTGCTTCTAGTTGAATGAAGCCACAGTTGAGTATATGTAGTGTCGAACCATTCAATCTCTATGGGACTGTATAAGTTAGCTGAGTATCTTTGGCAATCCCCTCTGTCTCTAACAAACTGAACCACGAAATTATTATGTTTATTCCCCTTTCTGAGCGACATAAAGAATGATAGCATGAGTGATCAAAAAGTCATATTTACACCAATTCAGCTTTCAAAAAACAATCCCTGTTAAATTTTTCCATTCATGGGGCTGTAAAAATTATAGCTTTTAGCATATGGTAATGCAAAAACAAACTATTTTTTCAAAAATTCATTTTGCAATACTAGTAGAAAAAAAAGACAACACACTACAAAAATTTGGTTTTGTCATACACATATTGACCTGACAATAAAGTTTACCTGTCATTCATACCATGCAGTAACAATTATAAAAAAAACTATAACAAAAAAAAACAATAAACAAAACAAAAAACAAGTAGGATTAGGATTGCTGTTTTACTCTTTCCATTCTCTCTTTCAATATATTTTATGTTACCCAAAATTGAGTCACAACTCTTCAAGTTAAAAAACAACCCCTCATATGGCCATGTTGATGAAAAAAAAATTATGTGGTTATCTAGAAATAGAAAAACTGAGCTAATGTCATCTAAAAACAGCAACACACCTGTCCTCAGGTTTAACTTGGTATTACAACTTAGCTCTATTCCCCTAAATGAAACTGAGCTGCAATACCACACACAACCAGAGGACAGATGTGGTGCTGTAAAAGAAGAAATAAGCTCTGTTTTTCTATTCCTAGATAACCACTTTAAAAATATTTGGTTCCTGGAATGCAATAATAGCAACAACATTTAAATATCATTGTGTTCTTATGACCAATATAGCTGCATCTTTAAGGCGATGTTCACACGTCTGTTTACTATAATTTTAGGCCCGGTCACAAAACTGGATATGGGCCAGAAATGAGCCCACCGGAGTCACTGTAAAGTCAATGGAGTTTGGCACCGGTCCGGATGGGGTACAGGAGCGCACGCTTTTCCTCTCTCCCAGCCGGATCCGGCAGCCGTAACGCTGCAATCATAGTGTTAATGCAGCATAACACAGGCACCGCTGAGGAGGAAACAAGTGTGTGGACTGACCCCCCTCCCCCCACACCGACGAGCCCGGCCTGCAGGCAGTGACGGTGATGCCTATTCTATGTTATATATGAAAAAAAAACTTTACATACCCCCAGCGCCCCCACAGTGCCTCCGATGTCCCTCTCTGGTCCCTGGCTGCAATCCTCTTTCTAGGTATACTGGTATTAGTGGTAATATTGGTCTCAGTATACAGGATTTAGACAATATATATATATATATATATATATATATATATATATATATATATATATAATTTCTCCACGAAAAAAGAAGAGCAAAACATCTGTGCCCTGATGCCAGTGGCTGTAGGGCTGATTTGCAATTATTTCCAGGGCAGTTTTTTTCCCAGTCTGTCCCTGAATACAGTAGTGAGAATATAGCTTCAAAGCTATCCGGGCTGCACAGAGCCCATAGACCGCACACATACTTACTTTGGATCTTCTAGGACCTTTAGTGACATCATCAGGACTCTAAACCAATAGGTCTTGGAAGATACATAGTAAGTCTGTGTATGCTGTCTATGGGTCCAACAAACATAGGTGAGGAGAGCAGAAGGCAACAGGGGAAAGGATGGAGGGGGGGGCTGCCATATGGAGCAGTGTATAGTAACACCTTAGAAATGGGGAGTGGGGGTGTGACCCCTCAGGACACAGCCAGGTTTTATTTTTGCATTTTCATATTTTCCTCCTCATCTTCTGAGAGTCATAACTCTTATATTTCCATCCACCCATATAAGGCTTGTGTTTTTTTGCGTGACCAATTGAATTTTGTAATGACATTGCTCATTTTACCATAAAATGTTCAGCGAACCCAAAATAAAACATTATTTTGTGGGGAAATTAAAAAGAATACCACAATTTTGCAGGTTTTGGGGGGTATAATTTTTAAGCAGTACACTTTACATAAAAAAGTCAGCATTTTCTTTATTTTGTAGGTATATTCCTTATTTTGTAGGTCAATACGATTAAAATGATACCCATGGATACATGCTTTACTATTATTGTACTGTTTAAAAAAATAAAAAACTCAGACTTTTTAACAAAATCAGTATGTAAAATTGCCCTATTCTGCCCTATAACTTTATAGTTTTTCCATATATGGAGATGTATGAGGGTTGTTTTTTTTTTGCACTGTTATCTGTAGTTTTTATTGGTTTCACTTGTGCGTATTTGTGACTTTTTGATCACTTTTTTCATTTTCATTTTCTGAAATAAATGATATGACCAAAAAACAGCAATTTGAGGTTGTTTGTTTCTTTACGTATACACCATTCACTGTACGGGATCATTAACATTATAAATTATTTTAATCGGGCACCAAAAGCCAGAAGAAGACCAGGACCGTAGGACGGTACTGCGATATTGGCGGCATCAGGGGAGCGGTGAAAGGGTAGTTAAAGTTTATTATTTTTTTCTGGCAGCCCGGACATAGTGAATAATTTTTTTTTTTTTTACTGAAGTTCTCCTTCAGGGTATGTTCACATGCTTGTAACTAGCAGCCGGTTTCCCACTGCGGAATAACCTGTGCGGGTTACACTACCATTCATTTCAACGGGTCTGCAAACCTGCCACTATTACAGACTGTCCATGTACCCAAACAAGTGAATGGCGTGTGAGTGAGTAACTCACAGTGGAAACTCTACAAACGTGTGAACGTTCTCTTAAACACAGAAAATATTAAGGGGTACTCCGCTCCTAGCATCTTATCCCCTATCCAAAGGATAGGGGATAAGATGACAGATCACGGGGGTCCCGCCACTGGGGATCCCCGGGATTTCCGCTGCATCCCACCGCTGTCATTACTGCACAGAGCAAACTCGCTCTGTGCATAATGACCGGCGATACAGGGGCCGGAGCATCGTGGAGTCAAAGGGGATTTCAACGGGATTCTGCTGCCCTGTGCACATGGCCAGAATTTCCATGCCATGTAGCTAGCACTGAAATTCCGTTTTCAATGTCCGCACAAAGAATGAACCTGTTCATTCTTCCTGCGGACTTCGCATGAAATGCATAGCCATCTATGAGACTGCGCATTCCCGTGCAGTCTTACCGCACTCTCTGGAATGACATTCTCGAAGTGTGAGCATAGCCTTAGACTGTGTTCATAATTTGCATAATCGCAGTTAAATTGTAAAAAAAATTAACACAATTTTGGAAAATAGTGGTAGCACAGCTAATTAAACATCCCATGTTTTTTTTCTCACATTTTCAAAGGTCTCTAGGGCTGCTTTGAAAATATGAAAATATGTGAGAGTTCATTTTCGTGCCACTTTAGTTTTTTTTTTTTTTTTGCTCCAAAAATTTCCAAATTTGCACGGCAAAATATTTTTATTACCACCTTATTGGATTTTTATGTGCCGAAATTGCTGGGTTTGGCACCAAATTTTACACCCTGGAAAATTCTGGCATAAGCATCTCATGTAATATTCCATGATTACTAGTGCCCACACAAGCAATAACTGTATAACTGTATAAATAAAACATTTCTAGGGATTAAATGTAAATTCAAGTGAAATGAAAAAAAATATATAAATATATATATATATATTTTTTTTTAATAACATTTTCCAATAATAATTATTTATATTTCAATAATTGATTCAATAACATCTTTTCCCAAACAACTAAAAAATAATAGAAAAATATATATATTTCTGTGATTTCTGCACTAGCAAAGACCTGGTGTGAAATTATTGATGTAAATTGGACTCTCACCCCTTGAAAATATCATGTAAAACATGACATTTACATAGCCACGCCCACTTGTGCAAAACTGGCGTGACTAGTGTAAACTTTGGATAATTCTCATGTAAAACACTTTGAATATCTGATATAAACTTTTTCGCTCCCAAAATTTTGAGGTGAAGAGTTTTGAATACAACCCCCATTGTATATTAGACTTGTGATGTCAGTTTCCCTTGTGTTTCCAGGTGCTGGATATGAAGCAATGGTAATCCATCTATGTTAATAAAAACAAAAACAAATGATCACTTCCAACTCAATAACTTATGGCATAAAGATCCCTTCCATAAATGCACAGTAAATAATGAATTCACTATTTGCAGTATGCTTTACTCCAGGATTGTGAGATATCAACATGCACTCAACGTCTTGGAGGCGTTCTGTTTACTCCTTCCCATGAATGAAAATATTCTCTATGTGAAAAGTAAACCTCTGTTCACAACAATGGGATAGATACAATATTCATGACAGAAGAGATCAATAATGGATTAAAGATTTATGATTCCAGCATAAAGGTGTAGAGTAGAGCTGGTTATCTGAGCTCCTCATGCATGGGCGTCTGCCTCTGCTAAAGGCTGCGGCTATGTTCATGTAACAGTAAGAGCGGCTGCATTCAGTGCACGACCATATCTCTATAGAGCAGGTGATAAGGCTTGGTGATATCTTGATCAATACCCCTAAACTAGTGTTGTCACACCCCCTCTCATAGACTTGAATTGAGGGGGCGAGGTGTGACGTCACAAGGGGGCGAGGTGTGACGTCACGATACTTCGGCCCCGTGGTCGTAAGGCTTCAGACACGGAGTGATCATCTCTTCGTGCAGCTGAGACAGGTGGTTGCTGCAAGAGAGATTGCGGGGGTCCCCAGCGGCGGTCCCCCCGTGATCAGACATCTTCTCCCCTATCCTATGGATAGGGGATAAGATGTCTTAGGGCTGGAGCACCCCTTTAATATTTCCCATTCCTATTAAATCCACCAAAACCTGTTAAGTAGAAACCCAGCCTTATCCAACGCTTGTATGCTGCAATGGGAGAAAAAAAATGTTTGCCTCCAATTTATAAAAAAAAAGGGGTGGCCTGGTGTTTTGCACAAATTCATATCCTGTTGGGACCAGGAAAAAAAATATATACATACTTAGTCTCAGTCCCCCACAGTCTCAGTCCCCCACAGTTTCTGAGATGAGTGCTCAGTGCAGGATTTACCAAATCTGCCAATCACTGGCCGAGCCTGGAGACCCCTCACTTTGTGACAAACAGACTGGACTTTGCTGTCAGATTGTGGCACCCAAAAGGTGAACCACAAAGGCTGATGCCGAACCTAAAAATCTCACCATATGTGCTCCACAATGCAACAGCTGAGCCCACACAGTAAGGGGGCATGGAATGAGAGGGGAAAGGCATTACAGCCCCTAGACACTTTTCTACTGAAATGCAGCCATGGACAGCTAACTGAAAGTTAGTATGTGTATCTTTACATAAGACCAATGTTAAAGGGGTACTCCGGTGAAAACATTTTTTCTTTTAAATCAACTGGTGGCAGAAAGTAAAACATATTTGTAAATTACTTCTATTAAAAAATCTTAATCCTTTCTGTACTTATTAGCTGCTGAATACTACAGAGGAAATTATTTTCTTTTTGGAATGCTCACTGATGACATCACGACCACAGTTCTCTCTGCTAACATTATTATAATAATAATAACGCTTTATTTATTGTTGTCCTTAGTGGGATTTGAACCAAAGTCCCCAGCACTGCAAGGCAGCAGTGCTAACCACTGAGCCACCAAGCTGCCCTTAGCATACATCTGCTATGCCTCTGCTATGCATGGTTGCTAAAATGGACAGAGATGTCAGCAGAGAGCACTGTGTTTGTGATGTCATCAATGTTCCAAAAAGAAAGGAATTTCCTCTGTAGCATTCAGCAGCTAATAAGTACTGGAAGGATTAAGATTTTTTAATAGAAGTAATTTACAAATATGTTTAACTTACTGCCACCAGTTGATTTAAAAGAAAAAAGGTTTTCACCGGAGTACCCCTTTAAACTGTCTGCAGTGTAGTAGTTTAAGTGGTTGTCCAGCAAAAAATGTTTTTGTAAAAACATGGCCAGGCTGCCTGCTTAGAAAAAAAAAAAAAAAAAAAAAACTATTTTTACCTCCCTTAAGTCCTTGTAGACTCAGATATCGCTGCTTCCATTCTCCATTGCCCTCTCCCTTCCTGGTGCTTGGTCCTGATAGGTCAAAGTGCTGATCAAGCCAATCACTGGTATGGGCGGGGCACCACTGCTGGCAGTAATTGGCCTAGCTGCAATATCTCGCACCCCAGAACCCAGTCCCTGGTAAACTTCACTTCCTGGTGCCTAAAATGTCACATTGCTGCTCGCTCAACCAATCACTGGCAACAGCATGTCCTGGAGATTGGGTCCTTGGGTCTGCATGAGACATTGCAGCTCAGCCAATCACTGGTCACAGTGGTGTCCAGCCCCAGGTAATGATTGGCTGACCCTGACCTTCTCTCTGACATATTGGGCAACAGCACTAGGTACTGGATCGCCACAAAGACTGGTAACAGCAATATATATATTATATATATATATTTTTTTTTAAACAGGCACCTGGCCATGTTTTTAGAAAAACTCTTTTTTTTTGCTCAATAACCTTTTAATGTGGCAGATTCACTTAAAGGGAACAGATCCTAAACATTTGCCAAATGATAACTTAAAAACTTCTTGAAAACTTCAATGAAAACATTTTTCTATATTTTTTTCTGACAAGATGACAGAATAAAAAAGTCTTGTAGAAAATGTCAGTGTTAACAGAGTTTGACCGACTGCAGCTACGTCTCCACAGGACAGCTCTTCAGCAAGGTCTGCTGGGTGTAGGGACTTCATAGGACGAGATTCTTCCCCTTTTAGGTCACACAATAATTATAATGCTAATCATTTTATCGTTCATACCAAATTAAATAACTTGCTTAAGCAGAAGGCTGACATGAAAAATGATTAATATTTCCCTCCATGGGTGCATCTGTGCACCCATGTGGATAAAACATACCAATTTGCTTTGCATTTTTGTAGCGCTGTCTACGTTCCGGTGTAGCGAGCATGTCCAGGCTGTTAATGAAATGCTCTTGTCTAGAAAGTCTGAAATTATTCATTTCCCCTTTCTCCAGAGTTTTCACCGTGTTTCTAGGCATGGCCATGAGGTGTGAAGAAAAATAATGAGATTAATGAGAATGGCATCATGGGAATTTTCTGCCCAGTTGTCCTGTAAAAGTACCATTAAAATGTGTGATTTATGGGGGGCGGGGGGGACTGTACTTTTCATAGTCTTTATTAGGCTATATTCACAAGGCGGAATTTCTGAGCGGAATCTGCTGGAAAAATTCAGCTTGAAAATTTGGCAACATTTACTGCACATTGTGTTAAATCGGGATTCCACTGTCCCAGTCACACAGCGAAATTTGCTCTGTGGAAATTCCACAACGGAAATTCTGCTTTCCGGATTCTGCATAAACATTGAACCTGTCTCTAAATTTTGTGTAATTCCTACGCAGAATCTATTAAGGTCAATGGGACTCTGAATTCCAGCCAGAATCTGTGTGTTGAGTGCACAGAAATTCTGCATAAATTCAGTACAAATTCTGCGCACATTCCTGAAATCTTAAAAAAATGTACTTCAAGCTTTGCATAATTCCACCATGTGAACATGTTCACACTACAGAATGTCCGCTCTGAGAAATTACTGGTGGATATTCCGTGTACAGCATTCAGTTGGTGCTAGGAGCACCTGGACATGCGCCATCAGCATTGACGATAATGCATATCCAAGAGGATTCTGCCCAAATAATCATTCTTACTGTGACATCTGGTGTTTTGGTCTCATAAGTCTAATTGCCCATAATGTAGTACTTAGACTTGTTCACAGTCCTAAATTCCAGACTCCCATATTACTTATTTCCACTGCACTGAGTAGACTATATATGCCTGCCGATATGAGTATGTTGGAATCTGTCATGTCACAGACGATGAGTTCTAGAAATTTCACCAGCATCTGCTTAATCCATAGAACTGGTTCACAAGTTTACAATAAAAACCATCAAAATAAAAGGGGCTCAAAGAAGCTGACAGATCTATTTCATGTATCTATAAACCTGAAACAAATGAGGTTAATATATTCATAAAGGACTCCAGGATCATTGGATCATTGATAATAGAAACCTATGGGTTACTTACAGTCAGGTCCATAAATATTGGGACATCGACACAATTCTAACATCTTTGGCTCTATACACCACCACAATGGTTTTTAAATGAAACAAACAGGATGTCAGCTCAGCAACACCAAAAGACCCAGAAGACCAAGGAAAACAACTGTGGTGGATGACCGAAGAATTCTTTCCCTGGTGAAGAAAACCCCCTTCACAACAGTTGGCCAGATCAAGAACACTCTCCAGGAGGTAGGCGTTTGTGTGTCAAAGTCAACAATCAAAAGAAAACTTCACCAGAGTTAATACAGAGGGTTCACCACAAGATGGAAACCATTGGGGAGCCTCAAAAACAGGAAGGCCAGATTAGAGTTTGCCAAATGACATCTAAAAAAGCCTTCACAGTTCTTGAACAGCATCCTATGGACAGATGAGACCAAGATCAACTTGTACCAGAGTGATGGGAAGAGTATGGAGAAGGAAAGGAACTGCTCATGATCCTAAGCATACACCTCATCAGTGAAGCATGGCATTGGTAGTGTCATGGCATAGTGGGCATGCATGGCTGCCAATGGAACTGCTTCTCTTGTATTTACTGATAATGTGACTGCTGACAAAAGCAGCAGGATGAATTTTGAAGTGTTTCGGGCAATATTATCTGCTCATATACAGCAAAATGCGTCAGAATTCATTGGACGGCGCTTCACAGTGCCGATGAACAATGACCCAAAGCATACTGCAAAAGCAACCAAAGAGTTTAGGGAAATAAGTGGAATGTTAGGCAATGGCCAAGTAAATCACCTGACCTGAATCCGATTGAGCATTTCACTTTCTGAAGACAAACTGAAGGGAAAATGCCCCAAGAACAAGCAGGAACTGAAGCCAGTTGCAGTAGAGGCCTGGCAGAGCATCACCATGGATGAAACCCAGCAATGTCTAGTGATGTCTATGCGTTCCAGACTTCAGGCTGTAATTGACTGCAAAGGATTTGCAACCAAATATTAAAAATTGAAAGTTTGATTTATGATTATTATTCTGTCCCATTACTTTTGGTCCCTTAACAAGTGGGAGGCACATATTCAAACTGTTGTAATTCCCACACCGTTCCCCATGATTTTGATGTAAATACCCTCAAATAAAAGCTGTCAATCTGCAGTTAAAGGGGTATTCCAGGCCAAAACTTTTTTTTATATATATCAACTGGCTCCGGAAAGTTAAACAGATTTGTAAATTACTTCTGTTAAAAAATCTTAATCCTTCCAATAGTTATTAGCTTCTGAAGTTGAGTTGTTGTTTTCTGTTTAACTGCTCTCTGATGACTCACGTCCCGGGAGCTGTGCAGTTCCTATGGGGATATTCTCCCATCATGCACAGCTTCTGGGACATGACATCATCATTGAGCAGTTAGACAGAAAACTTCAGAAGCTAATAACTATTGGAAGGATTAAGATTTTTTAATAGAAGTAATTTACAAATCTGTTTAACTTTCCGGAGCCAGTTGATATATATATAAAAAGGTTTTTCCTGGAATACCCCTTTAAAGTAGATCTTGTTCGTTTCAATTCAAATCCATTGTGGTGGTGTATAGAGCCAAAAATGTTAGAGATGTGTTGATGTCCCAATATTTATGGACCTGACTGTTTGTAGCTTCTATGTATGTTATCCTGACCATAACCAAAGGCTATTCTATGGAGCTTTATGTCACATAAAAATTTTAAATGGTGGCTCCACATTGCACCTGTTACTGGGAAATTGTACCTACCCTGAGCTTAAGCTGGATCTCTGGGTGTAGTATTAGGCTAAGTTTCAACTAGTTTTTTTCTTTTTTTGGAAAAACGCCAATTCTGCTGCAAGACGTTTTTTCGGCCAAAAACCGCTGAGGCCAGATGTTAGCTGTAAAAACGATATGTGGGTTTTAACTTTGGCATTTTTGCAGGCGGTTTTTATTCTTTTTTGGACTTTAGCGATCCAAAAAAAGTGATGGAGATACCTTTTTTTAATAACATTTAGTAGGGTACCATTAAAAAAAAAAAAAAAAGATACAGTAGTGAAGGAAAAAATTGTATCTAACGAAATTTATCTTTTTTATAACAACATTTTTATTAATTTTTAAAACAGGGATCAATTTATGTGGGCAGGTGGGGACCTAAAAATGTAGCCGACAATAATAAAAATGTAGTGTGTGTGTGTTTTTCACTTATTTTCTTTATTTTTAATTTTTTTTTAGGTAGTACTACTACTCCCAGCATGGAACACACACTCTGCTCCATGCTGGGAGCTGTAGTACCTGCATTAATAGACAGATCGCAGTGGGTGTCAGAAGTTACACTCGCTGCGATCTGTCTATTAATGAAGATACTACAGCTCCCAGCTCTATAGCTCCCAGCATGTGCTCCATGTTGGGAGTAGTAGTACCTGCAGGTAAGAACAGATCACAGCGGGTATCACTACTGACACCTGATGCGATCGTCCTTTCCATTGCAGAGAAGCAGAGCGGCTTTCTCTTGTGCTCCGCATCTCTCATCTATACTCCGGCCAGTGATATGAATGGAACATCACTCATTCATATTTCCCTAAGACCTGTGATTGGCTGCAACCATCCAGCCATCCGTGACAGCTATCATGCCCCCTCCCGTAGGCTTGCATTGAGGGGTGGAGCGTGATGTCACACGGGGGCGGAGGCGTGACATCACACGCCATTGGCCCTGTGGTCGCCGGTAATCAGACCCAGAGCGAACACGCTCCGGGGACTGATTACAAACGGGGTGCCGCGTGCAAGATCACGGGGGTCCCCAGTGGTGGGACTCCCGCGATCAGGCATCTTATCCCCTATCCTTTGGATAGGGGATAAGATGTCTAAGCACTGGAGAACCCCTTTAATGTCACCAATTGATGTCATCAGAGTTGACAGTCAGTCTGTGGGCAAAGGGTTCTTCCTAAATTGTTTCATAGATTTTATAAATTTATTTATGTAAAGCAGTGTTAGGTATACAAACTAGACAGTATTGTAAGCCATGTACAACTGTAGTCAAAAGTTATTCTTTATATTCAGGATAAGGCTGCGTTCACACGGCCGTCTAGACCTGTCCCGTTCTTCTCCCGTCAAAGAGAAAAAATGGACTTTAGAAAAAACGGACAATAACAGATGCAAACGGATGTTATCCATTTGTATTAGTTTTTGTTCAGTTAATTTTTTTTATGTTCTGAGCATGCTCAAAAGTAAAAACGGATCAAAAAAACGGATTGAAAAAACGGATGCAAACGGATGACATTAAAGGTTCATCCGTTTTCCATAGACTTCAATGTTAACTTTACTGTATCCATTTTTTCTTCCGTTTTTTGGGACGGAAGAAAAAATGCTGCATGTGCCGTTTTTTCTGCCGTAAAAAAAAAAAAAACGAAATTAGTGCAAACAGGTGCAAACGGATTGTAAAAAAATCCCATTGACATGAATGGGATTTTTTTTAACCGTTTTGAATCCGTTTACAGCCTGCAAAAAAGGAAACAAAATGGGGATAAAACAACGGGGACAGACGGCCGTGTGGACGAACCCTAACTCACAAATATTTGGTGCTAGGATCCCACCTAATCCTAAGAATGCAGGCCAATTGACTGCACTGAGTGGCACTGTGCATTCACTGCCAACCCATCATTCATTCTCTAGGATCAATATACAGAAGTCCCATAGAGAATGAATGGAACACTGGACCCATATGCCGCTCTCCACTATTCACTCCATGGAAAACTGACCTCCATTGCTGCGATCAGTAGGGTTTCCAACTCTCAGATCCCTAATGATCAGCTAGTTATCCTTATCTTGGGGATATTGTATATCTTTTTATCTTAAAGGGGTACTCCGCTGGAAAACATTTTTTTTTTTAACCCCTTAAGGACGCAGGACGTAAATGTACGTCCTGGTGAGGTGGTACTTAACGCACCAGGACGTACATTTACGTCCTAAGCATAACCGCTGATCGCAGCCAGGGACCCGCCGGCAATGGCCGACGCCCGCGATCTCGCGGGCGTCCGCCATTAACCCCTCAGGTGCCGGGATCAATACAGATCCCGGCATCTGCGGCAGTTCGCCATTTAAATGAACGATCGGATCGCCCGCAGCGCTGCTGCGGGGATCCGATCATTCATAACGCCGCACGGAGGTCCCCTCTCCTTCCTCCATGCGGCTCCCGGCGTCTCCTGCTCTGGTCTGTGATCGAGCAGACCAGAGCAGAAGATGACCGAAAACACTGATCTGTTCTATGTCCTATACATAGAATAGATCAGTATTAGCAATCATGGTATTGCTATGAATAGTCCCCTATGGGGACTATTCAAGTGTAAAAAAAAATGTAAAAAAATGTAAAATTAAAAGTAAAAAAAAAGTGAAAAATCCCCTCCCCCAATAAAAAAGTAAAACGTCCGTTTTTTCCTATTTTACCCCCAAAAAGCGTAAAAAACATTTTTTATAGACATATTTGGTATCGCCGCGTGCGTAAATGTCCGAACTATTAAAATAAAATGTTAATGATCCCGTACGGTGAACGGCGTGAACGAAAAAAAATAAAAAAAGTCAAAAATTCCTACTTTTTTAATACATTTTATTAAAAAAAAATTATAAAAAAATGTATTAAAAGTTTTTTATATGCAAATGTGGTATCAAAAAAAAGTACAGATCATGGTGCAAAAAATGAGCCCCATACCGCCACTTATACGGAAAAATAAAAAAGTAAGAGGTCATCAAAATAAAGGGATTATAAACGTACTAATTTTGTTAAAAAGTTTGTGATTTTTTTTAAGCGCAACAATAATATAAAAGTATATAATAATGGGTATCATTTTAATCCTATTGACCCTCAGAATAAAGAAAACACGTCATTTTTACCATAAATTGTACGGCGTGAAAACAAAACCTTCCAAAATTAGCAAAATTGCGTTTTTCGTTTTAATTTCCCCACAAAAATAGTGTTTTTTTGGTTGCGCCATACATTTTATGATATAATGAGTGATGTCATTACAAAGGACAACTGGTCGCGCAAAAAACAAGCCTTCATACTTGTCTGTGGATGAAAATATAAAAGAGTTATGATTTTTAGAAGGCGAGGAGGAAAAAATGAAAACGTAAAAATTCAATTGTCTGAGCCCTTAAGGCCAAAATGGGCTGAGTCCTTAAGGGGTTAAATCAACTGATGCCAGAAAGTTATACAGATTTGTAAATTGCTTCTATTTAAAAATCTTAATCCTTCCAGTACTTATCAGCTGCTATATGCTCCACAGGAATTATTTTCTTTTTAAATTTATTTTCTGTCTGACCACAGTGTTCTCTGCTGACACCTCTGTTCATGTCAGGAACTGTCCAAAGCAGGATAGGTTTGCTATGGCGATTTGCTCCTACTTTAGACAGTTCCTAAAATGAACAGAGGTGTCAGCAGAGAGCACTGTAGTCAGACAGAAAGGAAATTCAAAAAGAAAAGAACTTCCTGTGGAGTATATAGCAGCTGATAAGTACTGGAAGTAATTTACAAATCCGTATAACTTTCTGGCACCAGTTGATTAAATAAAAAAATATATATTTTCAAGTGGAGTACCCTTTTAAGCTTTAGATCACTGAAGATTTTGAAATAAATCTATCCAAATATTTAATAGCTGAGGTGACATGCAAATGAGAATTTCCTTTACACCACTACTGCATTTTTCACCATATAAGACGCTCCGGCATATAAGACGCACCCAATTTTAAAGGATGAAAATCTAGAAAAAAAAGATTCTGAACCTTCAACCTGCAGACCTCCAGATGTTGCAAAACTACAACTCCCAGCATGCCCGGAAAGCCGTTGGCTGTCCGGGCATGCCAGGAGTTGTAGTTTTGCAACATCTGGAGGTCCGCAGGTTGAAGACCACTGGTATAGGAGGTAATACTCACGTGTCCCCGCCGCTCTGGACCCGTCACCGCTGCCCTGGATGTCGCCCTCCATCGCTGTCGCCGCATCCCCAGGGGGTCCCCATCGCTCCGGAACGTCTCTGCTGCCGGGTATCCTCGCTCTCCGTCGCCGCCATCATGTCGCTACGCATGCCGCTCCTATTGGATGATGGGACAGTGTGTGCGACGACGTGATGACGACGAAGGAGAGCGCCGGCCATGCAGGGGATCCCGGCACGGAGCAGACACCGAGGAGGCAGGTAAGGTCCCTCCCGGTGTCCTGTAAGCTGTTCGGGACAGCCCGACTGAACAGCCAGGTTAGTGTTATTTTCGCTTCAGACGCGGCGGTCAGCTTTGATCGCCGCGTCTGAAGGGTAAATACAGGGCATCACCGCAATCGGTGATGTCCTGTATTAGCCGCGGGTCCTGGCTAATATTTGCCGTATAAGACGCACCAACTTTTCCGCCCCAGTTTGGGGAAGGAAAAGTGCGTCTTATATGGCGAAAAATACGGCAAGTATCTCCTAGAGGGGGGGGATTTCATATTTACTCCAATTGATTTTAATACCAGAGTCCCATCTACACATTTTATTACATCTAACTAGTTTAGTAGAAGATTATTGACCGTGGTGTCACCAGGGGTGTTGTGGCCGGGCTCTCCAATCCCTGATTCTTGTGAAAGGTCTTGTCTTTTTACCACAGCTGTAAAAGGTGGTCACATAGGCACGGCCCCTTAAATAAGATAAGCCTGGTATATTCTGTCCTTGCAGTTCTCTGTGAGCTCTGTGGACTCTGGGCTGACACATTTTGGTGCATTGTAGCAAACCATCAGGGCAGTAAAGAGATTTGCGCTGCTGATATATTTAGCTCACATAGGATTGTCTACACTGGTTACAACTGGAACAACCTGGCAGCTGTCAGAAGTTATATCTTTATAAAGGTTTCCAGCCTCCAGATGTAATTGAGAATGTTCCCTGCAGATATTTCCACAAGTGAAGAAATAAACCAACAGTAGCTGCATATTAGAGCATTGCAGAATGCTTACATCCCATTTACATATACATTTAGTAAAGCACTAATAATACTGTTGTCCAATGGCGTGTATCATTTTGGGGCATAAAGTACAGTACAAGCTAAAGCTAAGAAATAAATTGTGTTAAGATCGTTCACGCGTAATGGACTCGGAAATGCATTATCCTTCTACAAAATCAGATTGAGAGCTTCGATGCAGTTTCTTACAGAATTTTAATTGAACATTCAAACTGCCCGAAAGAGATTTTTGTTACATTGCTATTATTATTTATAGCTTTATACTGCATATGTACTGAATAGGTGTAAAAAAAAAAGGTGAAGCCTCTCAACAGGCTTCTCTTCTTATGAGACTCATTTGCCATGTCATGCACTAGTGAGTTTATGGTGGGCTAGTGCTTATATACGGGAGACAATCAGAACAAGCTGCGCTTCAGTATAAGCATGGGTAAAGGGCAACAGTCTTTTGTTGAGACAGGAGGTGGATTTCAGACACCTATTAGGCAAGATAGTCAAACAACAGTCACAAGTCATACCTATAGCTTCAGTGACTAAATAGTATATACTTATAAGCTTAAAACCTTACACCCATAGTGAATTGTTAACTGACACAAGATTAAAACCTTAATTTAGGAAAGTTGGTCTGCCTATTTATCAAAACAGTGCCACATTTGTCCATTGGCTGTGCCTGGTATTGCAGCTCAGTCCCTTTTTCTTCAGTGACGATACAAGAAACAGCTTCTAAAAAATGATTTTATGTTTTGTATTTTGGCATAAGCACAGGCTTACAAATTCAGTAGCCATGACAGTCCTCTCCGATATATTTCTGACATATAGACTAGCTACCATTGGTATGGGTGCCCAAAGCTTTGTGCAGATCATGCCAGTGAACCAACATCAGCCCAACATAAAGAGGCAACTGGATCAATGATATCAAGGTCTGTCCTTCTGGGGGGTATTTACCAACATGGTTGTGTCACAATGCTAAGAAATTCTCCTTACTTTGAAACAGATCTAAAAGATGCAAAATCCAAAGTGATAACATAAAGTCTTAAAGTGATGGCCCAATTGCTTCATGATTGGTAAGGGTTTCGGACATCTAGAACCTTCATCAGTTATTTGCCAAGCCAGATGGAGGGGCTGGTGTGCAGGCTAAAAACAGTAATAAGGGAACAGTGCTATACAAGTTCCACTAATATGCCTCCTTCTTTCTTGTAATCAGTGGAGGTCCTAGAGGTCTAACCTTCACCAGTAATAAAGTGATAGCTCCTAGCATCATGCCATCACTTCATGAAATAGAAACTAACATTAAAGGAGTACTCTGCCCCTAGACATCTTATCCCTATCCAAAGAATAGATCTCGACTGCAGCACCCCAGACATCGGGTTCACGGAGGGAAAGTCGCTCCAAGCCAGATGTCTGGCAATGTGAGGCGTAGGCTCGTGATGTTATGGCCGTGCCCCCTCAATGCAAGTCTATCAGAGGGGGCGTGACTTGCATTGAGGGGGCATGACTGTGATGCCACGTGCGGGGCACAGCGGTGACATCACAAGCCTCTGGCGCTACACCTGCTGCTCTAAATGAACACTGGGTGCAGTAGAGAGATCATCGGGTCCCCAGTGGCAGGACCCCCCGCAATCAGACACCTTATCCCCTATTCTTTGGATAGGGGATAAGATGTCTAGGGGCGGAGTACCCCATTAAATACTGTTTAACTTTCCTGTTGTCAGTGAGGGAGATAAGATAAGTAATTGCATTGACATTACAGGAATTGAAAGAGCTGCAAATGAACAGTGATGTTCCAGGGTCCGGAAGAATGTAAAGCAAATCCCATTCTTGCCATTACTCATATAGTCCATAGTGTCCTCCTCACTGCCAGTTGTAGTACTAGAGGCTTTCAATAATTCATCAGGAGCGGTTATGTGTAGTCATCATCTTTTTGCAGGCAATCCATTTCAAATACCTAGAAAGCAGAATGATTTGTATATTGAATTTCTGTGCCAAACATACAAGTATAGTGATCTCTTGTCTCTTGATGGCTTTATCATAGAGGCTCAGCTCGCTCTGAGCAGCATGCTTTCTAGAAACTCACAATATTTAAATGTCTTTTGGGAAAAAAAAAATATTGGGTTTCTGATGTGCAATCAATAGTTGGAAGTATCAATGACTGATCAATAATGCCACTGAAATCTATTCCTGGAATTGTATACTATCAGAATATTTACCTTACAGACTTTAGTACGCTGGTAAAAGAACAGCTAGAATGTTTTTAATACATTACATATATGCTGAGATATAATTGCTATGAAGACCTTCTGATCTCATTTTTGTCCTACCTGGCATCACAAGTAATAATTATGTATGTGCGGACATCTATATATTTGCTATTATGGATACACTAAAGACCCCAGACATTGTCCCAGGGGCCTTTATCAGAAATTTCTGGGCCCCATACAAGCAAAGTGTCATGGGGCAACCCACTGGCTATTTGTAATATACACTAGAGAAGGGGCAAACCATAGGCAGTCATATCATGTCACCCACTTTTGATTTCAGTATGAAAGGTTTAGATGCTAAGGATTGTGGTTTGTGTGTTATAAATCTCTCTCTGCTCTCTTCTTGTCTCACCACTTCACGCACCGTGTTATCATTGGTGGCCCACCAAAAATCTTGGTTGATTACCTATTTAAACAGGCAGAAAACTCCTGGCCTTTGACTCAGTATCAGATGTCATGCCTGGATGTCTAGATTCGGTTCCTCTCCAGTTTGACCCCATGTTTATACTTTGCCTCATTCCCTGGATTTCTTGGATTTCTAAAAAGAAACAGGACTCCAGTGTACTGAGCAGGCCAAATGGAAAGGTAAAAAGGGAAGTGATGTTTATTAACCGAGATACAACGCATTTCACAGCGCTTTGGCTGCTTCCTCAGGCATCCAGACAGGAAGGCTGCAGAGAGACCAACACTTTACATACCTTATACCATTGTTGTGTATGGGTTAAACGTAAGCGTGACCATTACACTGGCACCTGTTCACACTTCTGAGTTACACTATGGAGCACTCCGCCTGAAGACATCTTATCCTCTATCCAAAGGATAAGGAATAAGATGTCTGATCATGGTGATCCCTCCACTGGGGACCCCTGCGATCTCTGGGCAGCACACAGAAACTTGGAGCTTTCCTATTTGTAATATCACACCACGCCTCCCTCCATTGATGTCTATGGGAGGGGGCATGATGGCTGGTACGTAGCCATCACGCCTCCTTCCATAGATATGAATGGAGGGGGCTTGGAGGCTGTAGTTGCCATTCATCGGGAACAAAGCGGAGTTCGCTCCATGCCCCGGATGACTGGGGTTCCGCAACGGGGATCGCAGAGTCCCCAGTGGCAGGACCCCTGCGATTAGACATTGTATCCCCTATCCTTTGGAGATTAATCCACCACATTTTGTTGGAGTGTGAGTCCAGGTCATATGTGGGCTTTTGTGACCATGGTTAGTTCCTTTCTTTCAGTCTACACTCATAGAAGCACCTGCTGTAGCATCTGTGTTGCATTTTAATCTGCCATGTACTGACTGAGAGAATGGTTGTATAGTACACTGACTTCATGGTTATGACATCACCAAGGTCTGGTAGGTGTGGTGATGTTTGATAGGTGTGGGTCCCACTCTAAGACCCTCACATTTTGGGAAAATGTAGATCCTCTGACCCCCATTGTGCTAAGTGAGCTGGCTGATGGTGACCCCATCCAAGTACAAAATGAAGAACTACATAAAAATCTTTTAAAGCAATAAGAAATGTCTTCAGCATAAGAAATGCCTTTTGAGACTTTTCTGCCTCTTGTGAAGACTTTATTTTTGAAGAGGGAGATAACTCGGCTGTCTATACATATATTATTAGATCTTCATTTTTCAATCACAGCTTAGATTAATATTTTATTTTTTATTGCCTTCAGTTGTCAGTGAAAATTGTTATTGCGTCCTACCTGTATGTGCGGTGGAGGTTTCGCCTATACAACTCCAGCATGATTAGAAATAGAGCTCAAATTCCATTACAATTCAAAACCTAAGCCTCCGAAAGAAAGCAGAAATGCTTAACATAATAATAGCCCAAGAGAAATGTTTTTCTCCTTAAGGTAGACAAGCAGAAATGAGAGCGCAGGTAGATCGTATCTCCATGTAAAGATTCCCTTCTGAAATCAGGAAATTATATCCTAATGTACAAGAAGCGGGAGGAAAGTTATAATGCATTTTCCTCTTTAGACTTTGAGAACGCTAGAATGTCGAAACAAGATATGGTGCTGTTAAAAAGTATGTGGCCCCTCCAGATGATCCCTATTGTTGCATATTCATGAAAGTGAATTGCAATATTTAAACAAAATGTAATTTTAGATGAAAGCTCTGAATAAACACACACACACACACACACACACACACACACTTACTGAATTATGCTGTATTTATGTTAATGCCTGTAGTCAGTATAAAAAAATTGCTCGGATGTTTGGTTCTGCTGGTTTATTGAACTTTGCCAAAAAGTTCTGGTTCTGACTGAATCTGTATTTCCCCAATAGCCCAAAAATGCATTTATAACACTGTCTAAAAGCCCTGTATAACACTGTTAGGTCAGCTGGAGGGTGTTTATGTGGTTTTGATCAGTTTTTAAGGCAAAGTTAATGTATGGCTATGGGTAGACAGGTATACATGGTGGTAACTGACATGTTGGATAAAAACACACCATACTAGTCGATTGTCTATGCTTTTTGAGATTAATGTTCTAAACATGTAGCAGTTGACAGAAGCAATAGCTCTTATGCTGTTTGTGAGTGCATGGAGTGACTGTTACTCTGTGCACAGATTACTGTCCATGTATCTCTATGGGAGAGCCGGAGATACAGCATTTGTGCATCTCCATTGGAGAGAGGATGTCAGGCAGGAGATCACAGAGAGTCCCAGAGATCGGACCCTCTGCGATCATACACCTATCCCCTATGCACGGGATGCTGTACTAATGTACTGGAGTCTTACAATTTTAGTGCTGTGCACAGTGCTATGCTGTGTGGTCATGCTAAAATGCAGCGTAAAGTCGTACTCTGGTAAAAAAATTAAAAAAAAAAAATTTAATCAACTGGTGCAAAAAATGTTAAACTAATTTGTAAATCACTTCTATTTAAAAATCTTAATCCTTCCAGAACTCATCAGCTGCTGTATGCTCCACAGGAAGTTATTTTTAAATTTATTTTCTGTCTGACCATAGTGCTCTCTGCTGACACCTCTGTCTGTCTCAGGAACTGTCAAGAGCAGGAGCAAATCCCCATAGCAAACCTATCCTGCTCTTGACAGTTTCTGAGACAGACAGAGGTGTCAGCAGAGAGCACTGTGGTCACACAGAAAAAAAAAGAACTTCCTGTGGAGCATACAGCAGCTGATAAGTACGGAAAGGATTAATATTTTTACAAATCTGTTTAACTTTCTTTCACCAGTTGATTTACATTTTTTTTCCCACTGGAGTACCCCTTTAAAGGAAATCATGTTGGGGACCTCTTTGATGAGCGACCTGAGTAATTACTCAGTTTGCTCTTCCCTAATTTAATTTCTGTGCATTTACAGACACCTTGTGTCAGAGAAAACAAAACATAATAATATTCATTATTGATGGTATTAACCAGCTCTGATCCAGAACACTTTAATGTTCCAACTACCTGCTCATTAGGGAACCATTTTCATTGGACATTCAGTCCAATCTGCAGGCATCATCTTACAGGGTAGGAGGAGCTGAGCAGTGTGGACATAAAGCACTGAGTAGGACTGCCCACTTGACTAATTATCCCTGAATAGGCAGTGATTTCCATGAATAAATGACAAGTTATCCTGGAACTTCCCAACCAAACTATGTACACTGCTCAAAAAATAAAGGGAACACTTAAACAACACAATGTAACTCCAAGTCAATCACACTTCTGTGAAATCACACTGTCCACTCAGGAAGCAACACTGATTGACAATCAATTTCACATACTGTTGTGCAAATGGAACAGACAACAGGTGGAAGTTATAGGCAATTAGCAAGACACCCCCAATAAAGGAATGGTTCTGCAGGTGGTGACCACAGACCACTTCTCGGTTCCCATGCTTCCTGGCTGATGTCTTGATAACTTTTGAATACTGGCGGTGCTTTCACTCTAGTGGTAGCATGAGATGGAGTCTACAACCCACACAAGTAGCTCAGGTAGTGCAGCTCATCCAGGATGGCACATCAATGCGAGCTGTGACAAGAAGGTTTGCTGTGTCTGTCAGCATAGCGTCAAGAGCATGGAGGCGCTACCAGGAGACAGGCCAGTACATCAGGAGACGTGAAGGAGGCCGTAGGAGGGCAACAACCCAGCAGCAGGACCGCTACCTCTGCCTTTGTGCAAGGAGAAGCAGGAGGAGCACTGCCAGAGCCCTGCAAAATGACCTCCAGCAGGCCACAAATGTGCATGTGTCCACTCAAATGGTCAGAAACAGACTCCATGAGGGTGGTATGAGGGCCCGACATCCACAGGTGGGGGTTGTGCTTACAGTCCAACACCGTGCAGGACATTTGGCATTTGCATGAGAACACCAAGATTGGCAAATTCGCCGCTGGCGCCCTGTGCTCTTCACAGATGAAAGCAGGATCACACTGAGAATATGTGACAGTCTGGAGATGCTGTGGAGAACGTTCTGCTGCCTGCAACATCCTCCAGCATGACCGGTTTGGCGGTGGGTCAGTAAGGGTGTGGGGTGGCATTTCTTTGGGGGGCCGCACAGCCCTCCATGTGCTTGCCAGAGGTAAACTGACTGCCATTAGGTATTGCGATGAGATCCTCAGACCCCTTGTGAGACCATATACTGGTGCAGTATGCCCTGGGTTCCTCCTAATGCAATACAAATCTAGACATCATATGGCTGGAGTGTGTCAGCAGTTCCTGCAAGAGGAAGGCATTGATGCCGTTCCCCAGACCTGAATCCGATTGAGCACATCTGGGACATAATGTCTCGCTCCATCCACCAGCGCCACGTTGCACCACAGACTGTCCACGAGTTGGCGGATGATTTAGTCCAGGTCTGGGAGGACATCCCTCAGTAGACCATCCGCCACCTCATCAGGAGCATGCCCAGGCATTGTTGGGAGGTCATACGGGCAACGTGGAGGCCACACACACTACTGAGCCTCATTTTGACTTGTTTTAACCCCTTAAGGACCCAGGACGTACTAGAACGTCATGGCACCCTGGGCTTTAAGGACCCAGGACGTACTAGTACGTCCTGGTGTTTCTCCGGTCTCTGCCGCGCCCCGGGCAGAGATCGGAAGCGGATGCCTGCTGAAATGCTTCAGCAGGCATCCAGGGCAAACGCCGAGGGGGGCCATGTAGGCCCCCCATGTCGGCGATCGCCGCAAATCGCAAGGGAAATCGCCCTTGTGATCTGCGGCGATACCGGGCTGATAGGGTCTCTGGGATCCGACCGCCCGGTAATTTTGCATGATCCCGGCTGTCACAGACAGCCAGGACCATGCTAAAGAATAGGAGCGAGGTGGCAAGCCGGCCACCTCCTCCGATCCCCTGCGATTCTTTGGTTAGTTAACCGACCAATCGCAAGGGGGGGTTACTTCCTCCCACCCTGCCCGGCCCCTTGAAGTCCGGAGAGGACGGGAGGAAGACCGGAGGACGCGGCGGGGGACGGGGGAGTGCTGGGGACCGGCCCCGGTATTTCCTCGTCCCGAAAGACCCGGATCCCGGCGACGGAGAAGGCGGCAGCGGCGACAGGTGAGTGGATCTTCAGCCGCAGTCGGGCACAGTAAAGCGACATGCATTGCTATAATGGGACCCTGTAAACTACAACTCCCAGCATGCCCAGATAGCCCTTTGCGTCTGGGCATGCTGGGAGTTGCAGTTTTGCAACATCTGGAGGTCCACAGTTTGGAGACCACTGTGCCCTTCCAGATGTTGCAAAACTACACATCCTCAGCATGCCCTTACTGTCCAGGCATGCTGGGAGTTGTAGTTCTGTAACATCTGGCCCTTCAGATGTTGCAGAACTACAACTCCCAGCATGCCTGGACAGTTTTGGCAGACTGGGAGTTGTAGTTTTGCAACATCTGGAGGGCTACAGCTTGGACACCACTACACAGTGGTCCCCCAACTGTTCTCCTCCAGCTGTTACATAATCACTACTCCCAATATGCCCTTCGGCTGCCTGGGCATGCTGGGAGTTGTGGTTTTGCAACAACTGGAGCCACACTGGTTGGGAAACATTGTCTGTTTCCTAACTCAGTGTTTCCCAACCCGTGTGCCTCCAGCTGTTGCAAAACTATAACTGCCAGCATGCACTGATATACTGTGCATGCTGGGAGTTGTAGTTTTGCACCAGCTGGAGGTCCCCCCCTGTGAATGTACAGGGTACATTCACATGGACAGGGGGCTTACAGTGAGTATCAGGCTGCAAGTTTGCGATGCAGCAAATTTTGCGCGGCAGCTCAAACTCGCACCGGGAAACTCGCTGTAATCCCCCGCCCATGTGACTGTACCCTAAAAACACTACACTACACTAACACAAAATAAAATAAAAAGTAAAAAACACTACATATACACATACCCCTACACAGCCCCCCTCCCCAATAAAAATGAAAAACGTCTGGTACGCCACTGTTTCCAAAATGGAGCCTCCAGCTGTTGCAAAACAACAACTCTCAATATTGCCGGACAGCCATTGACTGTCCAAGCATGCTGGGAGTTTTGCAACAGCTGGAGGCACCCTGTTTGGGAATCACTGGCGTAAAATACCCCTATGTCCACCCCTATGCAAATCCCTAATTCAGGCCTCAAATGCGCATGGCGCTCTCACTTCGGAGCCCTTTCGTATTTCAAGGCAACAGTTTAGGGTCACATATGGGGTATTGCCGTACTCGGGAGAAATTGCCTAACAAATTTTGGGGGGCTTTTTCTCCTTTCACCCCTTATGAAAAGGGGAAGTTGGGGTCTACACCAGCATGTTGGTGTAAAAAAAAAAAAATTTTACACTAACATGCTGGTGTTGCCCTATATTTTTCATTTTGACAAGAGGTAAAAGGGAAAAAATCCCCCCAAAATTTGTAATGCAGTTTCTCCTGACTTCGGAGATACCCCATATGTGGGCGTAAAGTGCTCTGGGGGCGCACAACAAGGCCCAGAAGGGAGAGTGCGCCATGTACATTTGAGGTGATTTGCACAGGGGTGGCTGATGGTTACAGCGGTTTTGACAAACGCAAAAAAAAAAAAAAAAACACATGTGACCCCATTTCGGAAACTACACCCCTCACGGAATGTAATGAGGGGTTCAGTGAGAATTTACACCCACTGGTGTCTGACAGATCTTTGGAACAATGGGCTATGCAAATAAAAAATGTTGTACAGCCCACTGTTCCAAAGATCTGTCAGACACCAGTGGGGGGTAAATGCTCGCTGTACCCCTTGTTAAGTTCCTCAAGGGGTCTAGTTTCCAAAATGGTATGCCATGGGGGGTTATTTTGCTGTCCTGGCACCATAGGGGCTTCCTAAATGCGACATGCCCCCGAGCAAAATTTGCTCTCAAAAAGCCAAATATGACTCCTTCTCTTCTGAGCATTGTAGTTCGCCCGAAGTGCACTTCAGGTCAACTTATGGGGTACCTCCATACTCAGAAGAGATGGGGTTACAAATTTTGGGGGTATTTTCTGTTATTAACCCTTGCAAAAATGTGAAATTTGGGGGGAAACACACATTTTTGTGAAAATTTTTAGTTTTTTTTTACATATGCAAAAGTCGTGAAACACCTGTGGGGTATTAAGGCTCACTTTATTCCTTGTTACGTTCCTCAAGGGATCTAGTTTTCAAAATGGTATGCCATGTGTTTTTTTTTGCTGTTCTGGCACCATAGGGGCTTCCTAAATGCAACATGCCCCCCAAAAACCATTTCTGAAAAGCGTACTCTCCAAAATCCCCTTGTCGCTCCTTCGCTTCTGAGCCCTCTACTGCGCCCGCCGAACACTTTACATAGACATATGAGGTATGTGCTTACTCGAGACAAATTGGGCTACAAATATAAGTAAAAATTTTCTCCTTTTACCCCTTGTAAAAATTCAAAACTCGGGTCTACAAGAAAATGTGAGTGTAAAAAATGAAGATTGTGAATTTTCTCCTTCACTTTGCTGCTATTCCTGTGAAACACCTAAAGGGTTAAAACGCTGACTGAATGTCATTTTGAATACTTTGGGGGGTGCAGTTTTTATAATGGGGTCATTTGTGGGGTATTTCTAATATGAAGACCCTTCAAATCCACTTCAAACCTGAACTGGTCCCTGAAAAATTGTGAGTTTGAAAATTTTGTGAAAAATTGGAAAATTGCTGCTGAACTTTGAAGCCCTCTGGTGTCTTCCAAAAGTAAAAACCCGTCAATTTTATGATGCAAACATAAAGTGGACATATTGTATATGTGAATAAAATAAAATAAATATTTGGAATATCCATTTTCCTTACAAGCAGAAAGCTTCAAAGTTAGAAAAATGCTAAATTTTCAAATTTTTCATCAAATTTTGGGATTTTTCACCAAGAAAGGATGCAAGTTACCACAAAATTTTACCACTATGTTAAAGTAGAATATGTCACGAAAAAACTATCTCGGAATCAGAATGATAACTAAAAGCATCCCAGAGTTATTAATGTTTAAAGTGACAGTGGTCAGATGTTCAAAAAATGTCCGGGTTCTAAGGTGTAAAATGGCTGGGTCCTTGTGGTTTTCAACTTTGATTTTGAGTGTGACTCCATATCCAGACCTCCATGGGTTGATAAATTTGATTTCCATTGATCATTTTTGTGTGATTTTGTTTTCAGCACATTCAACTATGTAAAGACAACAGTATTTCATAAGATTAGTTCATTTATTCAGATCTAGGATGTGTTATCTTAGTATTCCCTTTATTTTTTTGAGCAGTGTATTAATCTGCTCAGATCCTTCTACTCTATAACATGATGCCTACAGATTGGACCGCAGTTTCAGAGTGACAGGTTTCCTCTATTTTCCATTATTTGGATCTACATGTGGACTCAGAACTTGTTGAGGATGTTTTTCCCAAAATAATTTACATATATCCAGGTAGATACAGTGGTTGGCACAAACACTGATGAGCTATAGTACCGTGTCACTAGTACAAATAAACTTCGGGGTTGTAACACAGTTCACGGCTACCTGCACCAGTAGTGTTGGTGCTCTTCCACACGTAGCACAAGTCATAGAAACATCAAGAGAACAGAAGAAAGGAGGCACTCACGGTTCAAGACGGTGCAAGTGCTATATCCTTTATTCACAGTGCATGAGTATAAAATACAGCAGGGCGCAGGGCTCTAAAGAATTTAGGTTACACTTTGCCAAAGTATATCAGTTTACATTGTAATTCTACCATAGTCCATCTATTTATTATTTTAATATAATGTTGGTTTAACATGACAGTACCGTCGATTTACATTCATCAACTTCCAGGAGTAATAGTGATGAATTTTGATTCCATACTAAAGCCAATGAACGCAAATTAAATTCCGCCATATTTATCTTCATGTACATTTACATATTGATGTCAAAGTAATTCAATAGCACTCCACTACTGCATACATCTCCACACTATCTATATTTCTCAACTCCCCATAGTAATAAATATGAATTCAAATTTCTTAATTTGGGAATTTACATTTATCTGATAATTAACTGCACCAAGCAAATGTAATAAATTGTCCTAAGTAAAATGAGTTATTCAGCAGCGGACCAACACGCAAACTATATATATATATATATATATATATATATATATATATATATATATATATATGTCAGCGTAAATTGTCTAAATCAGATCTCAAAATGGTCTGAAATCTGAGTTAATAACATTAGGACACACACTATCAGGACAGCATTCTGGTCTGTCCCCGTCCAATGTAACACAAACTTCTTGGCAAATTGAAAATAATACATAACAAAAAATATGTGCCTAAAATTAGTTCTTATTGGATCAGTTAAAAACCACCAACATAGGCAAACATAATCCCCACACCAAAAAGCAAAAAATACTTCAAGGTATAAAATGGAAATTACTGAGGTGTTAGTATTCACACCTCAGAAATTTGTTATCCATGACAATGACACCAGAGGTAGAAGATATGGTATATTATAATCTTATTGGGTAACACACCTCATGCTGTCTCATGTACACATTGTTAACATCAACTTTTTCTACCTATCTTCTACTTCTGGTGTGGCTGTCATGGATAACGTATTTCTGAGGTGTGGACACTAACACCTCAGTAATTTCCATTGTATACCTTGAAGTATTTTTTGCTTTTTGGCGTGGGGATCACAATTGCCTTTGTTGGTTATTTTTAACTGATCCAATAAAAACTAGTTTTAGGCACTTCTTTTTTTGTTATTTATTATAATAATATTTGGATCCAGCACTCATCTGGTTATGAGTATTTTACACCCAGTATATAAATTGATTAAAACAATTAATATTCCCAACAAAAAGTTATAGAACTTTATGTACCAGATATATAAAATTATTTCAGTGAAAACAATTATGCGGTAACAAAAAAAACAAAAAACAAAAAAAATCATTATTGGTTTAACCAGTTAGTTTTTCCCCTAATATGGTTACCTTAAGGGTGTATTCACATGTACGGTATCCTGCACATATGAAATTTAAAGACAATTTTAATTTATAAGTCAATAATTTGGCATGGATGTAATTTCCGTTTCCACTGATCCTTGAAAAGAATTGTCTTTTAAACAACCTTTTAATGCCAACATTTTCACTTATTTTTGTTTAAAGGTCATTTTTTAACTCAATAATTAGAACATTGCTCTTAATTTTCCATTTTAAAGAGAACAGTATGGTTTTATCCCACTAGGAGAAGTTAAATATTAAACGGATTCCCTTGTGACAAATAAACCTGACATAAAAATAAATTAATAAATAAAAAACACATACTTACCTCTCCAATCAATACAGATCCCAGCCTGTACTGCCCATTGGAAGCCAGGGACCTGTTGGCAATGGTGGACACCATCTTTCGCGATGATGTCCGCAATTAAAAGAGCACTCCAGGATGGAATAATTGTCTTCCATACTGCCAGCAGTAAAAAAAAATAGAGAGTTACATACCTTCCTTTGCTCCCCCGGTGCCTCCTGTAATCGGCTCCGGCCTCCGCCGCGATCATCTTTCTGGTTGCCGGTGGTCAGTGAGTCATACTGCACTCAGCCAATCACCGGCCACAGCAAAGTCCCGACATGGCCAGCGATAGGCTGAGTGGCAGTGTGATGTTTTCGACCCTGGCAGCAGGTACGGGTCTGAAGCAGGGTACCGGAGGCACCGGGGGAGCAAAGGAAGGTATGTACCCCTCTATTTTTATTTTTTACTGCCGGCAGTAGGGAGGACAATTTTTCCATCCTGGAGTACTCCTTTAACCCCTCAGATGCCCTGATCATTACCGATCAATTCATCTGCGGCATTAGTCGTGAGCGGCTGATGAGACCACCTGAGGCAAATTAGCGGGGATTTGATCAGTCAGGATGGCCACCAGAGGTCCCCTCACCTGCCCACTGGTGGCTCAAGCGATCTGCTGCTCTGGTTAGCCTACTAGCAGAACAGATCAATAGATCACCAATATTACTGATAAGTGCTATGCCTATGCATAGCAGTGATCAGTAATAGCAATCTTTTCCCATTTTACAAGAAAAATGTTTTTAAATTAATTAAACAAATATACTTGGTATCACGGGCTGCGTAAATGTCCGAGAAATTAAAATATAATGTTAATGATCCTGTACAGTGAACGTCGTAAACGTAAAATAATAAACACGTTTCGAGATTGCTGCTTTTTGGTCACATCACAGAAAAATGAATTAAAAAGTGATCAAAATGTCACATATATGCAAAAGTTGTACCAATAAAAACTACAGATCACTGCGAAAAAAGTTAATCATATAGCCCTGTATACGGAAAAATTAAAAAATTATAGGGGTCAGAAGAGCCATTTTACTAATTTTATGAAAAAGGTTAGAGTTTTTTTTTTTTTAAGTAGTACAATAATAGTAAGACATTTAATAGGAAAATGTGTCCATTTTACCATAAAGTGCACTGCGTAAAAAATGCATAATTTTTTTTTCATTTTTTTTTTGTTGTGCTGTTCATTTTAGGGTAAAATGAAAAGTAATTACAAATTACAATTGGTCACGCAAAAAATAAGCCCTCAAAAGGGTTTGTGGAGGGAAAAATAAAACAATTGTGGCTCTTAGAAGGCGAGGATGAATAAACGAAAATGCAAAAAAATTTAATTGGCTGTGTCCTTAAAGGGTTAACTTTATTGTTACGTACTGATTAGAAGCAATAATTTTATTTTTACTTCTCAAATCTTTTCTTTTGTGTTTTCATTTACCAGTTAAGTAGAACAGGACATGTGTTAAAATTGTATGATCATGGTCTTATGTTTTCTTCTAGTCCTCGATGTAATATTCACAGCAGGATCTTTCTCAGTACACACATAACAATTATACTACATCTGAGTTGGGCTCCGTGCCGTGTAATGATGGTCCATGTAACGAGATACATGCTGCCACCTCAGCCTAATGGACTTGTGGTCACAGACATAATGGTAATGCCAGTGCTGTCGTTTTTTTTTTTAAGTGTTGTCTAAATAGAGCTGCAGTTTCCTGTACAGGGAATAGGGCATCTTTTCAGTTAATTATAGGTACATTTGACTGTATGGGGTTTATGTATGTAATACATTTCATTTTGTTTTCCAATGTCAAAAATTAAAGGCGTTGTATGGGATTAGAAAAATGGCTGCTGCCTTCCAATACAGTGCTAAACTTTTCCACAGATTGTGAAATGATTGAGTGGCATGTTCTGTCAAGAATTGCTCTTTTATTCTAGTACTATCTGTGCGTAATCTTTCCTCTCTGTCACAGCCACACATATGTTCAAACCATCTTCCATCCAATGGGACATTTATGATTTTTAGGTTATGTCCCTCTATCCATGGTTGGTCCCCATGGGTCCATGTGTCTCTCTGCTCTCCTGCCAGCTCTCCAACCCAATGCCTTCTCTCTGATCTCCTACCACCTCTCTAATCCCCTGCCAACTCTCTAATCCCCTGCCAACTCTCCAATCCCCTGCCAACTCTCCAATCCCCTGCCAACTCTCAAACCCCATGTCCCGTCTCTGATCCACCACCACCCCTCTGATTCCCTGCCAACTCTTCAACCCCTTGTCACCTCTCCAACCCTGAGCTCCCTCTCTAATCCCCCGCAACCTCTTTGATCCCCTGCCAACTCTCCAACCCCTATGCCCCCTCTCTTATCCCCACCACCTCTCTGATCCACTATCAACTCTCCAATCCTCTGCCACCTCTCCAACCCCTATACCCCCTGTATGATCCCCACCACCTCTCTGATCCTCTGCCAACTCTCCAATCCGCTGCCATCTCTTCAACCCCTATGAACCCTCTCTCATCCACCACCACCTCTCCGATCCCCTGCCCCCTCTTTAATCCCCTGCCACCTCTTTGTTCTCCGCCACTTCCCCCCTCCCCCACGCTATTAATCTAGTCCATCCTACCTCTTGACTGGGTAGTAACTGTAGCTGGTGTTGCAGGCTGTTAGGTTAGTGCCAACAAGCAGTCACTATTGAGAGGCAGGGATAGCGCTTCTTATATTAATACATCTGACATAATAAATATGTCCACTGTATTTATTATTGATTTGGAGGTGATTGGGAGGTACATACTGACATGGCAAAGAGGAGGAGTGCTTGCGTGAGTACTTCTGGCAAAGAGCCCCCCCCCCCCTGGTCCCACCCCCTTATATGGAGGGAATGAGAAATAGTTGTGCACCATAGAGGGGACTCTGAATTCCCTCAACAGCAATTCCATAACAGTAAAAACACCTTGTCACCACCCTTAAGGGTTAATCTGATAAAAGCAGGCAGGCTTTTAAAATTGTTTTGTAAGTGCAGGTATATTGTAAATGTATTGTGACCCTATGAAGACCTGCCAAAATGATGTAAAAAGATGCACCTGTAGCAGATGACTGTACAAGTTATAAACAGGAATATTTCCATACAGGGAATAAACATAGTAAATGATATTTCTCTGCAAGGATTTTAGTAATAGGTCACATTATTTGGATTGGGTTATAAATGAGATAATGAAGTGTATATCCTGTGTTCTGCGAAAAGTCAACAGATACTTCCAAGCCGTAGATATTACATAGAGCTTTTAGGAGCTGCAAATGGAATTTAAATGGAAACTCTGCAGGAAATGAATCATCTTATTTTATGCTACATTAAACATTTTACACTATGTAATGACCGTGTGCTGGGACAATGTGATTGCACGGCATATTCTAGAGTATTTCGCATAGGTATCTGGACAAAACACATATGTTGCTATTGCATACTGGTTTTACAGCATTTTCCCTGAAGACCTCGCTGGCCTCGTTATTAGGTACCTATTCAGTTGCTTATTAACACAAACTAGCCCTAATCAGTCAATCACATTGCAGTAAATCAATGCATTTAGGCATGTAGACATGGTCAAAACAACTTGATGAAGTTCAGACCAAGCATCAGAATGCAATCAAGACTTTAAAGTGGCGTGGTTGTTGGTGCCAGATGGGCTCATTTGAATATTTTAGAAACTGCTGATCTACTACTGGGATTTTCAAATGCAACCATCTTTAAGGGTTTACAGAGAATGGTCCTAAATTAGAGAATATTCAGTGAGCAGCATTTGTGTGGAGGAAAATGCCTTGATGAAGTCAGAGGTGAGAGGAGAATAGGCAGACTGGTTTGAGATGACAGAAAGGCAACAGTAACCACTTGCTATGATCAAGGTATGCAAAATATCATCTCTGAATGCACATGTCCAACCTTGAAGCAGATGGGCTACAGGCGCAGAAAACCACACCAGGTGCTACTCCTGTCAGCTAATAAGATACTAAGGCTACAATTTACACAGGCTCACTAGAGCTGGACACTGAAGGAATGTTGCCTGGTCATTCAGATGGCAGGGTCAGAATTTGGCATAATCCTGGCCATCCTGCCTTGTTTTAGAGATTCACGCTGGTGGTAGTGGTGTAATGGTGTGGTGGACATTTTTTTGGCACAGGTTGGGCCCCTTAATACCAACCAAGCATTGTTTAAATGCAACAGCCCACCTGAGTATTGTTACTGATCTTGCCCTTCTCTTTATGGCAACATCCAGCAGTATAATGCTACTTCCAGCAGGATAATGCACCATGTCACAAGGTTCACATCATCTCATACATGACAATGAGGTCACTGGACTCCAATGTCCTCCGCAGTCACCAGATCTCAGTCCTATAGATCACCTTTGTAATGTAGTGGGATGGAAGATTCACATAACGGATGTGCAGCCAACAAATCTGCAGAAACTGTTTGATGCCATCATATTCTTATAGACCAAAATCTCTGGAAAGTTCACAGCACCTTGTAGAAAGTATTGCTTACACACCTCAAAACAATGCCATTGCAGTCAGCCGTCTATTGAAATCTGTATTCTACTAGTACAGTCTGCTTGTGACAAGCTGTAGTAGCAGTGAAAAAGTATCTACGTTTTCAAAAACTTTTTACTCGTTGTAGATGTTAAAGGTTTTGATCAATAGGACAAGCAGGGTTTGAAGCGAGTAAGATGGCCCCATAGACTTGCATTGGGAGTACATCCAAGTCACTAGACAGGGCCACACAGACTTCTCCTGGTTCGTTCTAGTGATTGGTCGGGGACTATCCCCTTAAAGGGGTACTCCATTGCTATGACTTTATCAATATATTTGCCCATTGTGTAAAGTTGTTTAACTCCCTAATATGCTTGCTGTGTCAATAATTCATATTATTTCCATTATACTTACTGTTCCTATGTGCAGGAAGTAGTGTAGTTTTTTGGTGTTTCGTGACTGCTGACAACGTTTGCGGCCATGTTGTTGTCAGCCCTCCCTGCAAGGGGTAAAAGGAGAGAAATCTTCCTAAAATTTGTAACCCAATTTCTCTCGAGTAAGGAAATACCTCATAGGTGTATGTAAAGTGTCTGGTGGGCACAGTAGAGGGCTCAGAAGGGAAGGAGCGACAATGGGATTTTGGAGAGTGAGTTTTTCTGAAATGGGTTTTGGGGGGCATGTCACATTTAGGAAGCCCCTATGGTGCCAGAACAGGTGTTTAAAGACTTTTCGTTGAAGTTGGATGTATGTGTAAATTATTATTTTTTTTTTCACTAAAATGCTGCTTTTCCCCCAAATTTTACATTTTTACAAGGGGTAATAGGAGAAAATGCACCCCAAAATTTGTAACCCCCACCTCTTCTGAGTATGAAAATACCCCAAGTGTGGACGTCAAGTGCACTGCGGGCGCACTACAATGTTCAAAAGAGAAGGAGTCACATTTGGCTTTTGGAAAGCAAATTTTGCTGAAATGTTTTTTTGGGGGCATGTCCCATTTAGGAAGCCCCTATGGTGCCAGGACAGAAAAAAAAAACACATGGCATACTATTTTGGAAACTACACCCCTCAATGAACGTAACAAGGGGTACAGTGAGCCTTCACACCCCTCAGGTGTTTGATGACTTTTCTTTAAATTTGGATGTGTATTATTTTTTTTTCACTAAAATGCTGGATTTCCTCCAAATTTTACATTTCTACAAGGGGTAAAAGGAGAAATTCCCCCCAAAATGTGTAACCGCATCTATTCTGAATATGAAAATACCCCATGTGTGGACGTCAAGTGCGCTGCGGGTGCACTACAATGCTCAGAAGAGAAGGAGTCACATTTGGCTTTTGTAAAACAAATTTTGCTGAAATGGTTTTTGGGGGGCATATCCCATTTAGGAAGCCCCTAAGGTGCCAGGACAGCAAAAAAAAAAAAAAAAAACACATGGCTTACCACAGTGGGAATCAAAAGTATGGGTAGCCCAGGTAAAAATTTGTATTAATGTGCATAAAGAAGCCAAGGAAGATGGAAAAATCTCCTAAAGGCATCAAATTACAGATTAGACATTCTTATAATACCGTATATACTCGAGTATAAGCCGAGTTTTTCAGCACGATTTTTCGCGCTGAAAACCCCTCCCCCTCGGCTTATACTCGAGTGAACTCTCCGCCCTCAGTGGTCTTCAACCTGCAGACCTCCAGAGGTTTCAAAACTACAACTCCCAGCAAGCCCGGGCAGCCATCGGCTGTCCGGGCTTGCTGGGAGTTGTAGTTTTGAAACCTCTGGAGGTCTGCAGGTTGAAGACCACTGCGGCCTTCGACATCATCCAGCCCCCCCCCCTTTCACCCCCTTCAATTCTGTACAGTACTCACCTCCGCTCGGCGCTGGTCCGGTGCTGCAGGACTGTCCGGTGGGGAGGTTGTCCGGTGGGATAGTGGTTCCGGGCTGCCATCTTCACTGGGGGGGCCTCTTCTCCGCGCTTCGGGCCCGGCCCTGGAATAGTCACGTTGCCTTGACAACGACGCAGAGGTACGTTCATTACCAATGTCCCTATTACGGCCCGAAGCGCGGAGAAGAGGCCCCCTGGTGAAGATGGCAGCCCGGAATCACTATCCCACCGGACGACCTTCCCACCGGACAGTCCTGTAGCACCGGACCAGCGCTGAGCACAGCTGAGTACAGAACTAAAGGGGGTGAGAGGGGACTGGATGATGTTGAAGGCCGCAGTGGTCTTCAACCTGCGGACCTCCAGAGGTTTCAAAACTACATCTCCCAGCAAGCCGGACAGCCGATGGCTGTCCGGGCATGCTGGGAGTTGTAGTTTTGAAACATCGGGAGGTCCGCAGGTTGAAGACCACTGTATCAGACATTGACAAGCAGTGATGATGATGACAAGGGGATGATGACAAGGGGATGATGAAGGGGGGGTGTGGGATGATGACAAGGGGATGATGAAGGGGGGGTGTGGGATGATGACAGGCGGTGATGATGAAGGGGGGATGATGACAGGCGGTGATGATGAAGGGGGGGATGATGAGGGGGGATGATAACAGGGTGATGATGACAGGGTGATGATGATGAGGGTGTTAATGACAGGGGTCTGGATGATGACAGGGGGGGATGATGTATTTCCCACCCTAGGCTTATACTCGAGTCAATAACTTTTCCTGGGATTTTGGGGTGAATATTAGCTTATATTCTGGTCGGCTTATACTCGAGTATATACGGTATGTCAACAAAAGTTAGATTTTATTTCCATCATTTACACTTTCAAAATAACAGAAAACAAAAAAATGGTGTCTGTAAAAGTTTGGGAACCCTGCAGAGTTAATCTTTTTACTGCCCCCTTTGGCAAGTATCACAGCTTGTAAATGCTTTTCGTAGCCAGCCAAGAGTCTTTCAATTCTTGTTTGATGTATCTTTGCCCATTCTTCCTTACAAAAGTCTTCCAGTTCTTTGAGATTTCTGGGCTGTCTTTCACACACTGCTCTTTTAAGGTCTACCCATAGATTTTCTATTATGTTGAGGTCAGGAGATTGTGAAGGCCATAGCAAAACCTTCAGTTTACGCCTCTTGATGTTATCCCCCGTGGATTTCGAGGTGTGTTTAGGATCATTATCCATTTGTAGAAGCCATCCTCTCTTTAACTTTAGCTTTTTCACAGATGGCATCAAGTTAGCATCCTAAATTTGCTGAAATGTTATTGAATCCATTTTTCCTTCTACTCGTGGCATATTCAGGTGCCACTGGCTGAAATACAACCCCAAAGCATGATTGTTCCACCCCCATGCTTAACAGTTGGACAGAGGTTCTTTTAATTAAATTCTGTTCCCCTTCTTCTCCAAACGTACCTTTGCTCATTCCGGCCAAAAAATTAAATTTTAAACTCATCGGTCCACAGAACTTGTTTCCAAAATGCATCAGGCTTGTCTATATGTTCAAACGCTGATTTTTGTGGTGAGGACATAGAAGAGGTTTTCTTCTGATGACTCTTCCATGAAGACCATATTTGTACAAGTATCTCTTTATAGTGGAATAGTGTACCACAACTCCAGTGTCTGCCAGATTTTTCTGGAGGGATTGTGCAGTCAAACGTGGGTTTTTAATTGTTTTTCTCACAATCCTGTGAGCTTTTCTGTCTGATATTTTTCTTGGTCTTCCAGATCTTAACTTCCACTGTTCCTGATGACTGCCATTTCTTAATTACATTCCGAACAGAGGATATTGACATCTGAAAATGTTTTGCTATCTTCTTATAGCCTTCTCCAGCTTTGTGAGCGTCAACTATTTTCAGTTTCAGATTTCTAGACAACTGCTTAGAAGAACCCATGGTGCTCATTGTTGGGGCAAGGTCAGATGAGTCTGGGCATTTAAAGGGGTTATCCAGGAAAAAACTTGAGATATATATCTCAACTGGCTCAAGAAAGTTAAACAGATTTGTAAATTACTTCTATTAAAAAATCTTAATCCTTTCAGTACTTATGAGCGTCTGAAGTTAAGGTTGTTCTCTTCTGTCCAAGTGCTCTTTGATGACACATGTCTCGGGAATCGCCCAGTTTAGAAGAGGTATGCTATAGGGATTTGCTTCTAAACTGGGTGATTCCCGAGACACGTGTCATCAGAGAGCACTTGGACAGAAGAGAACAACCTTAACTTCAGACGCTCATAAGTACTGAAAGGATTAAGATTTTTAATGGAAGTAATTTACAAATCTGTTTAACTTTCTGGAGCCATTTGATATTTAAAAACATTTTTTTTCCTGTATAACCCCTTTAACCCCTTAACGACGCAGGACGTATATTTACGTCCTGCGCCGGCTCCCGCGATATGAAGCGGGATCGCGCCGCGATCCCGCATCATATCGCGTCGGTCCCGGCGCTCATCAACGGCCGGGACCCGTGGCTAATACCACACATCGCCGATCGCGGCGATGTGCGGTATTAACCCTTTAGAAGCGGCGGTCAAAGCTGACCGCCGCTTCTAAAGTGAAAGTGAAAGTGACCCGGCTGCTCAGTCGGGCTGTTCGGGACCGGCGCGGTGAAATTGCGGCGTCCCGAACAGCTTTCAGGACACCGGGAGGGCCCTTACCTGCCTCCTCGGTGTCCGATCGGCAAATGACTGCTCCGTGCCTGAGATCCAGGCAGGAGCAGTCAAGCGCCGATAACACTGATCACAGGCGTGTTAATACACGCCAGTGATCAGCATGAGAGATCAGTGTGTGCAGTGTTATAGGTCCCTATGGGACCTATAACACTGCAAAAAAAAAGTTAAAAAAAGTGTTAATAAAGGCCATTTAACCCCTTCCCTAATAAAAGTTTGAATCACCCCCCTTTTCCCATAAAAAAAATAAAACAGTGTAAAAAAAAATAATAAATAAACACATGTGGTATCACCAGATGCCTAAATGTCCGAACTATAAAAATATATCATTCATTAAACCGCACGGTCAATGGCGTACGCGCAAAAAAAAAACAAAAGTCAAAAAAAGCGCATTTTTGTTCACTTTTTATACCATTAAAAAATGAATAAAAAGTGATCAAAAAGTCAGATCAAAACAAATATCATACCAATAAAAACTTCACATCACGGCGCAAAAATTGAGTCCTCATACCGCCCTGTACGTGGAAAAATAAAAAAGTTATAGGGGTCAGAAGATGACATTTTTAAACTTATAAATTTTCCTGCATGTAGTTATGATTTTTTCCAGAAGTGCGACAAAATTAAACCTATATAAGTAGGGTATCATTTTAACCGTATGGACCTACAGAATAATGATAAGGTGTAATTTTTACCGAAATATGCACTGCGTAGAAAGGGAAGCCCCCAAAAGTTACAAAATGGCGTTTTTTCTTTGATTTTGTCGCACAATGATTTTTTTTCCCGTTTGGCCGTGCATTTTTGGGTAAAATGACTAATGTCACTGCAAAGTAGAATTGGCAATGCAAAAAATAAGACATAATATGGATTTTTAGGTGGAAAATTGAAAGGGTTATGATTTTTAAAATGTAAGGAGGAAAAAACGAAAGTGCAAAAACTGAAAAACCCTGAGTCCTTAAGGGGTTAAAACTAGGGATGCACCGATATATCGGCGGCCGATACATATCGGCCGAAAATAGCTGTTTCGGTGAAATGCCGAAACAACTAAAAAAGTGCCGATAATGAGCCACCTCCCCTGCCCGCCCACAGCACAAGTTGCAAACACTGCCAGTGGCAGAGGCACTCGTGGTCGGTGCAGGGGGGTGGCTCATTATCGGCATCTGGGGTGTCGCGCTCTCCGGGATAGGAATACTTCTTTTTATGTGCCCGGGCCGGCTCCCGTGTGTGGCTGCAGGCGGGGGCCGGCCAGAGCATATAAAACCTAATACTGTATACTAAAAACCAGGGGGCCTCCAGCTGTTGTGAAGCTACAACTCCCAGCATGCCCGGACCGGCAAAGTCTGTCCGGACATGCTGGGAGTTGTAGTTTCACAACAGCTGGAGGCCCCCTGGTTTTTAGTATACAGTATTAGTTTTTATATGCTCTGGTCGGCCCCCGCCTGCAGCCACACACGGGAGCCAGCCCGGGCACATAAAAAGAAGTATTCCTTATCCTATCCCGGACATTCCTGTGTCCCGAAAAATCTTTTCGGGACATAAGGATGTCAACGGTCACTCACCATTCCCCGGCGTCCTCCTGCAATCCTCCTTCGGTCCTTCGCTTCTCCGCCTCTATGGTCGTACGCACGGGACGTCACTGACGTCCCGTGCGTACAACCATAGAGACGCAGGAGGACCGCAGGATCGTCGCAGGAGAACGCGCGCTGGCCGGGGCCTGGTAAGTGACCGCGTCATCTTGTTCAGTGTTCCGGTCACCGCTCCCCCGGTCCCGGCACCTACTGCTATGGCCCATGGACCATAGCAGTAGATGTGACCCCGGGCCGGAGGAGCGGTGACAGGAACACTGTGGGGGCAGTAGTACAGACATACAGCCTCCAGCCATACACTGTATATGGCTGGAAGCTGTATGTCTGTGGGGTGGGTGGGGGGAAGCTGCCTACTATTGTGGGGGGGAGCTGCCTAGTATTGTTGGGGGGCAGCTGCCTAATATTGTTGGGGGGCAGCTGCCTACAAATGGGGGGGGGAGCTGCCTAATATTGTTGGGGGGGGGAGCTGCCTACAAATGGGGGGGGGGAGCTGCCTAATATTGTTGGGGGGAGCTGCCTAATATTGTTGGGGGGCAGCTGCCTAATATTGTTGGGGGGCAGCTGCCTAATATTGTGGGGGGGGGAGCTGCCTACAAATGGGGGGGAAGCTGCCTAATATTGTGGGGGGAGCTGCCTAAAATTGTGGGGGGAGCTGCCTAATATTGTTGGAGGGGAGCTGCCTAATATTGTGGGGGGGAGCTGCCTACAAATGTGGGGGAGCTGCCTAATATTGTTGGGGGAGCTGCCTAATATTGTTGGGGGTAGCTGCCTAATATTGTTGGGGGGGGGAGCTGCCTAATATTGTGGGGGGGAGCTGCCTACAAATGTGGGGGAGCTGCCTAATATTGTGGGGGGAGCTGCCTCATATTGTGGGGGGGAGCTGCCTAATATTGTGGGGGGGGGAGCTGCCTAATATTGTGGGGGGGGGCTGCCTAATATTGTGGGGGGAGAGCTGCCTAATATTGTGGGGGGAGCTGCCTAATATTGTTGGGGGGAGCTGCCTAATATTGTTGGGGGGAGCTGCCTAATATTGTTGGGGGGGGGGAGCTGCCTAATATTGTTGGGGGGGGGAGCTGCCTACAAATGTGGGGGAGCTGCCTAATATTGTGGGGGGGAGCTGCCTAATATTGTGGGGGGGGAGCTGCCTAATACTGTTGGGGGGGAGCTGCCTAATATTGTGGGGGGGGGAGCTGCCTACAAATGTGGGGGGAGCTGCCTAATATTGTTGGGAGGAGCTGCCTAATATTGTTGGGGGGAGCTGCCTAATATTTTTTGAGGAGCTGCCTAATATTGTGGGGGAACTGCCTACTATTGTGGGGGAACTGCTGACCTAATGTGGGGGGGAGCTGCCTAATATTGTGGGGGGGAGCTGCCTAATATTGTGGGGGGGGAGCTGCCTAATACTGTTGGGGGGGAGCTGCCTAATATTGTGGGGGGGGGAGCTGCCTACAAATGTGGGGGGAGCTGCCTAATATTGTTGGGAGGAGCTGCCTAATATTGTTGGGGGGAGCTGCCTAATATTTTTTGAGGAGCTGCCTAATATTGTGGGGGAACTGCCTACTATTGTGGGGGAACTGCTGACCTAATGTGGGGGGGAGCTGCCTAATATTGTTGGGGGGAGCTGCCTAATATTGTGGGGGAAATGCTGACCTAATGTGGGGGAGCTGCCTACTATTGTGGGGGAGCTGCCTATTAATGTGGGGGAACTCCCGACCTAATGTGGGGGAGCTGGCAATCTAATGTGGGGGAATCTAATGAGCGGAGCGCTGCATTTTACCAGAAGACGGGGAGAAGTCATTTTCCGTTTCGGTATCGGTTTCGGCCGGACATTTTTTTTTATTTCGGTTTCGTTTCGGTTCTGAAATTTCCATTTCGGTGCACCTCTAGTTAAAACCTTTGAGATTGACATCACCTGGTTTTCCCAGATGATGATTGAGGACAATCCATGACACTGGCAGGTCTCAGCTTTGCAAAGGGGGCAGTGCATACTATAAATTCTACAGGGTGCCCAAACTTTTGCAGACGCCACTTTTTTTTTAGTTTTCTGTTATTTTGAAAGTGTAAATGATGGAAAAATCTAACTTTTGTTGACATATTATAAGAATATGTAATCTGATGCCTTTTGGAGATTTTTTCCATCTTTCCTTGGCTATTTTAAGCACATTAATACAAATTTTTACCTGGGGTGCCCAAACTTTTGATCCACACTGTATATTGGAAACTACACCCCTTAGGTGTTTGATGACTTTTCGTTTAAGTTGGATGTGTAAATGATTTTTTTTTCACTAAAATGCTGGATTTCCCCCAAATTTTACATTTCCCAAGCGGTAATAGGAGAAAATGCGCCCCAAAATTTGTAACCCCATCTCTTTTGAGTATGAAAATATCCCATGTGTGGACATCAAGTGCACTGCGGGCGCACTACAATGCTCAGAAGAGATGGAGTCACATTTGGCTTTTGGAAAGCAAATTTTGCTGAAATGGATTTTGGGGGGCATGTCCCAGTTAGGAAGCCCCTATGGTGCCAGGACAGCCTATAAAAAAAAATAAAAAAAACACAGTGCATACTGTTTTGGAAACTCCACCCCCCCCAAGGAATGTAACAATGGGTACAGTGAGCCTTAACACCCCACAGGTGTTTGATGACTTTGGACATGTAAATGATGTTTTTTTTTTTTTTTTACTTAAATGCAGTTTCTTCCCCAAATTTTACATTTTTACAAGGGGTAATAGGAGAAAATGCCCCCCAAAATTTGTAACCCCATCTCTTCTGAGTATGGAAATACCCCATGTGTGGATGTCAAGTGCACTGCGGGTGCACTACAATGCTCAGAAGAGAAGGAGTAACATTTGGTGGGGGGGGGCATGTCGCATTTAGGAAGCCCCTATGATGCCAAAACAGCAAACAAACCCCCACATGGCATACTATTTTGGACACTACACCCCTCAAGGAATGTAACAATTGGTACATTGAGCCTTAACAACCCACAGGTGTTTAATAAATATTCATTAAAGTGGGATGTGAAAATGAAAAATTAGATTTTTTACACTAAAATGCTGGGGTTACCCCAAATTTTTCATTTTCACAAGTGGTAAAAGGAGAAAATGACATCGTAAATTTGTAAATACATTTCTTTGGAGTAAGAACATAACTCACATCTGGATGTAAACAGCGTTCACACCGGTCTCGGAAGAGCAGGAGCATAGTCAGGGGCCTTGAGCTTCTATATAGCTGCCTATGGAGCCAGAACAGTTGGACCCCCCTCAAGGAGCATTACATGGGGTAAATTACTAAAATGGGGTACAGTGGGATGTAAAATTATAAAACAGGTTATGCTCCCAGAATGATGACCCAGAGCATAGCCAAAACAAAAAAATGTGCCTACCCCAAACCCAATGCTCTGAATCATCATTCTGGGAATGTGATGTGTGTGGCCGTCCCTATCCTGTTGCCTAAAATGCACACCCCGCTCAGGTGGAGAGAGCGATGCGTATTTGAGGCAACATAAAAAGTCCCCGATGATAGTGACTCAGTGACCCATGACCCAGAGAAAAAAATACCCCCAGAGGTCTTATCAGTTTTTCTTTTTTATAAGAGTTTTTTGGGCAATTTAGTAGTTTATTGAGTTAAAACTTGGAATGTACTCAGGACTTGGTACATTGGGTTCAAAATTTGGAAAATTTTAATGAATAGGGAAAATTTAGTACTGCATGGAAGTGTAATACTCCCTGAAGCAGTTTTTAATGCGGATCTGGCAGCAAGGGATGTGAACAGAGGGATGCTGTCCACGTAAAGGGGGTAACCCTTATCCAGCAATGGGTGCACAAGGTCCCAAACGATTTTCCTGCTAACACCCAGAGTGGGGGGACATTCTGAGGGTTCAATACGGGAATCTCGCCCCTCATATACTCTAAACTTGCAAGTGTACCCGGAGGTACTCTCACAAAGTTTGTAGAGTTTCACGCCACACCTCGCCCGCTTTGAGGGAATATACTGGCGGAAGATGAGTCTCCCCTTAATATTGATAAGAGACTCATCTACCAAGAGCTCCCTGAGGTGTACGTAGGCCTCCCAAAATTTGGCCCCAAAGTGATTGACGACCGGCCTCACTTTGTAAAGCTGGTCATAGGCGGCATCACCGCGGGGGTGACATGCTGCATTATCAGCGTAATGCAGGCCTTTCCGAATGGCCTTGAATTGTCCTCGTGCCATGGCCATATCATAGAGTGGGGTCTGGTAGAGGATGTTCCTCTCCAGTACTGCCTGACACTTGGTATTTTGACCAGGCCCATATGCAGCACGAGCCCCCAAAATGTCCTCATTTTGGCTGCATCAATGGCGTACCATCCATTTTTCCTAGCCAAAAAAAGAATCAGGGTGGTGGGCGATGAACTGTTGGGCGTACAGATTAGTCTGTTCCACCATTACATTGGCAAAGCTCTCACTGAAAAAATAGCTAGATTAGTCCATTTCAGTGTATCCGGCCGTGTCAATCCAGATTCCTGAGACGCCAGTCTCCGGAATCCATGGCTGGAAACCCTCTGGGGGTCTCCAGACAGGTTCGGACGCACTCCTATTATGAGCGGCATGGACGCTCGTACTAGTGTCAGCCACTGGGTCACTATCATGGGGGGGCATCTCCGCCGCCATACCGGGGGCTCATCATCAGTGCTAGATTTTAAAAACATTTTTTTTTACTTTTTCTTTTTTAACTCCTGCCTGTCCCTGTCTCCCTGAACTAATGGACACAGGAGGACACTTCTTCAGCCCTGAGGGGCACAGATCTCGGCAGAAGGGGTGGGGGGTCCCTGGCTCTTTCTCACAGCTCTGCCCGCTCACTGAACTAAGTGGGCTAGCAAAGCGGCGAGAAGGGGATGTTAATTCCTCCCATGCCGCCGGCTATTAGTCCGACTATTGATCCGGCCAATAGCAGTGCTTCTGGGGGCGGGGGGGGGGGGGGAGGGGGGGTGATGAAATTGCCACCTCCCCATAGATACAGGAGGTGATTGGGGATGTATTCTACACCCACGATCACCATGTATGTCCGGGTCATCGGGTGACACTTGAATTCACCGCCGACATGGGGGGTCTCAGGACACCCCCTGGGCATTTGCATGGGCTACCTGCTGATAGATTTCAGTAGTCACCCCGGTCCGGTCCCAGCCCGGCGTGCACCAAAATTCCCAGGGGCGTACAGGTATGCCCTGTGTTCTTAAGTACAGCGACGTCAGGGCGTACCTGTACGCCCTATGTCCTTAAGGGGTTAAAAAAAAACTCAAACTTTTTAAACAAAATTAGTATGTTTAAAATTTCCCTATTCTGTCCCCCCCTAACTTGTTAATTTTTCTGTATACGGGGCTGTATGAGGGACAACTTTTGTGCCCTGATTTCTTGTTTTTATCGGTATCACTTTTGGGCATATTTTACTTTGTGGTGACATTTTATTCTTTTCTTTTCTGAGATGTGATGTGACAGAAAATCAGCAATGTTAGACTTTGGCATTTTTTTTTTTACATTTACGCCATTCACTATACAGGATCATTCACATAAATTTTTTATAGATGATACATCTATACCACATATGTTGATTTATTTTTATCTTTTACTCTTTTTTTTTTGTGGAAAATGGGACAAGAGGAGAATTTTTATTGGGGGAGGGGCTTATTCGTTAAATCTTTTTTCCCCCCAATATTTTAGTCCCCACAGGGGACTATTTATTGCAATCTTTAGATTGCAAATACTAATCCGTGCTCTGCATATGCACAGCTCTGATCAGTATTATCTGCAATCTACTGCTCGAAGGCAGACCAGAGAAGAAGGCCTCTTGATGATAGCAGGAGGCAGGTTAGAGGACCTCCGTCCACCATCTTGGCTGATCTGATCTCAATGGTTGTGCCGCGAGCGATCAGATCAACCACAGGAACTGCTGCATTGTTGCAGATGCCGTGATTTATATTGATTACGGCATCTGAGGGGTTAATGGCAGACATCAGCACGATCGCTGATGCTGATTAAAATCGGCAGGTCCCTGGCTACTGTTAGCAGCCGGGACCGGCAGTCTAAGATGTGAGCGCTGCTCCTGCACTTATTTCATAGCTGCAACGGTACTCAGGACTTACAGGTACGTTTTGGTATGCTTGCCCCTCCCCAATCCCCCCCCACCAAAATAAATAAATAATATATATACACACATATACAGTATATGCCTAAAATGTTTGATACTAGGAGTATTATTTCATTGAATATGCAGTTCACTGCCTGTTGTTAGTCTCAGTACATCTTTGGTGACACTAAGGCTAAGGTTCACACTATGGAGTTTCCGCCTGCAATTCCGCTTTGAAATTGCAGACAGAAATTCCGCTTGCTAAAATGTATAGTGTAGTGAATGCGTTTCAGTTCACAAATTCACACTTCTGTAAAACAAAAAGAAAAACAGGCGCTCCCTTGTGAAGAACCAACGGGATCACAGGTGTGTGGGAGGGGAGGGAAAAAGTGAAGGCTCACCCTGCCAGGTTGTGTGCACTCCCACACAACCAAGATGTGCGTATGATATAATGATCCCGGTCTGCAGCCTTCCCAGAAATAGCGGAGAGATATAAAGCGAACTTCGGAAGAGATGGGAATACCGGCGCTGACCAATGAGAAGACAATAGAGCCAGGTGTGTAGCGAACAGATTTAATCCAATGCGACGCGTTTCACTGCGCTTGCGCGGTTTCATCAGGCAACACTTCATCAGGCAAATTCACACTTCGGAATTTGTGAACGGAAAATCCGGTTGGAAAAATTCCGCCTGAAGAATGGGGTTGCTCTTTCTTCAGGCGGAAATACTCGCGGAACACATAGCAGTCTATTGGAGACTGCAGTGTCCGCGCGGTCCTAGGCTCAGAATCTCCAGGCGGAAACTTTCTGCACGGAGATTCCACAGTGTGAACCTAACCTAAGATTGACTAATGAAAATGGGAATGCGGCTTAGCTAATACTGTGTGTTGGAGAGAGCCTGGATTGTGTAAATGCAAGTTCTGCAGCAACAACTGGCTGTAGGTGGCTGGAACATGGGAGCGCCCTTCAGGGTAAGCAGAATTAAGAAATGGTAACTCTCTACTCTGCTCTAGCTTTTTAAGGGGTAGCACTAGTCTAAAGTCTCTTCTCTGTGTGGTGCTCTTGTGTTGGCTTACAGTGGTTTATAACATATAAGGTGGCTTGGCAGCCACAGGGGTCTAGGCCCAGCCTTTAAGGGGTACTCCACTGGAAAACATTTTTTTTAATCATCTGATTCCAAAAAGTTGAACAGATTTGTAAATTACTCCTATTTAAAAATCTTAATCCTTCCAGTACTTATTAGCTGCTGTATTCCTTTCTGTCTGACCACAGTGCTCTCTGCTGACACCTCTGTCCATGTCAGGAACTGTCCAGGGCAGGATAGATTTGCTATGGGGATTTGCTCCTACTCTGGACAGCTCCTAAAAACAGGTGTCAGCAGAGAGCACTGTGGTCAGACAGAAAATAAATTCAAAAAGAAAACAGCAGCTAATAAGTACTAGAAGGATTAAGATTTTAAAATAGAAGTAATATACAAATCTGTTAAACTTTCTGGCACCAGTTGAATAAAAAAAAAAAAATGTTTTCCAGCGGAGTTCCCCTTTAAAGGACATCTGCAGCAAAATCCACTGGATAGGGGATACGTTTTTGATCGCGGGGGTCCGACTGCTGGGACCCCCCCTGATCTCCTGCACGGGGGCCAAGGCTCTGCTGTGCAGGAGGGGTCCAGGCTGCAGCATGACGTCGCAGCCGACACACCTCCTCCATGTATCTCCATGTTAGAGGCGGGGAGGCAGCATTCGTGCCTCCCCACCTCTCCCATAGAACTGTATGGGGAGGGGGCCTCTCTGAGGTTGACGCTAAGTGCATTAGCTGCTCACATAGAGCGGCAATACGGGGCCCCTGTTTGGGAGATCATGGGGGGGCCCTTCGGTCTGATCCCCCACGATCTGACTCTTATCCCTTATCCTGTGAATAGGGGATAAGTTGTATTTTGCTGCAGAGGTCCTTTAAGCCCTGAGGGGGCATATTGCAGCAATGGGGTCTTGTTCTCAGTCTTCACAGATCCTTTCCATTTTCCTCTTTCTCTTTCTTTTTTTTTTTATGGAAACACCCATGTATTCTGGTGAAGGGATCACAACGGGATTACCCTGATTATCTTTAATGTATTGGTTAGATCAATATATTGGTCTCCTGGTATTACATTCATACATAACATATGTAAACATGGCTGTGCACAGTAGGGTACAATACTTTCTATATTTACATATATTTTTAAACTTCTTTTTATCATTAAGTTGCTGCCCTTTACAGATCATTCAGGCTTAGAATAACACAGTAAAATTATGTCTGTGATTAATCAGCGCTGTCAGAGAAGGAAGGGAGTGAGACGACGTCTTTAGTGTTTTCTTACAACGCACTATGACTCCGTCCTCTCATCATCTCCACAGCCCTTTTCTTCCCTTCATTTCCAATTTTTCAAACTTGTTTGTGCTAAAATTGAAACTCTATTTATTTTAAAAGTTCTAATTTGTATAAAAATGCTGTTAACAATATATATATATATATATATATATATATATATATATATATATATAATTATTATTTATAATTTCTCTGCATTACTTAAGGTTACAGTTTATGTCCCGCAAGTGTCAATCATACTAAGGGCTCTGCTGCCATCTGGTGGGAATTATCATAACTGCAAAATGTTCAGGATAGTACAGTGATCCCTCAACTTACAATGGCCTCAACATACAATAGTCTTTTCTGGACCATTGTAAGTTGAAACCAGACTCAACATACAATGCTAAGGACAGTCCAGATCTGTTAAACGTGTCAATGGCCGGAAGAACTGACCAATCAGAATGGGCATTCACTGGTAAAACCTCTATATTACTGAAGCGTATGCACTGACTGATGTTTGGTAGCACCCCCTACAGTACAGGGAGGTATTACATGTTCTGTACTCTTTACCTGTACCAGGGTTACCTGCTACTTTGGACACCAGGTGAGGGCGGCTCCATGTTGCTTTTTTAGGACACTGCGTGTACTGTATAGGACCCTGAAGAAGCTCCTGTCCTCTACAAAGACCAGTGTTTCCCAAGCAGAGTGGCCCCAGCTGTTGCAAAACTACAACTCCCAGCATGCCCGGACAACTTTTGGCTGTCCGGGCATGCTGGGAGTTGTAGTTTTGCAACAGCTGGAGGCTCCATGCTTGGGAAACACTGACATAGACAGTGATTTACAGCTCCCAGCAGATCTGTCTTACTTTTATATGTAAGGACTTGCTTTATCTATATTAGTTATCTACTTATTTTTCTTTAATTCTCACTTTTTCCTATTTTTTGGATGACAGCTTGGCGCCTTTAGAACCAATTACCAGGTTTCCATAGAGTTCTCAACATACAATGGTTTCAACATACAATGGTCGTCCTGGAACCAATTAATATTGTAACTTGAGGGAACACTGTATTCTTCCTTAACAGACTAAAACAACATTCACAAACAATCTTGGGAATATAAAGGGGTGCAGTTATAAATAAGATGTTCATAGGTATTGATTCCGCCCATGCCCTGGTTCTCCTGGAGGCCTATAGAAGACAATATTCCTAAATATTATTATAAATGGCATATAAGAGGTAGGGGCCCATTGATAGGTTTTGCTTTGGGCAACTTTAAGTAACACCTGACTAAGGGTACATTCAGATTATGGAGTGGAGAAATTCTGCTATGAAATTCCGATGCAGCAGTCTCCCATTGTTTTCAATTAGATTTTTGCTACATTGTACACATGGCCATACTTCATTTCAAATTCTGTAGAGTTAACATAGCCTTACTGATATTATCTACACCAGGGGTCTCAAACTCAAATTATCTGGGGGCCACTGGAGATAGAGGCTGGGTGAGGCTGGGCTGCATGCACCCCTCACATATAATGCCCCATCATGCGCCCCCACATATAATGCCCCCATCATGCGCCCCTCACATATAATGCCCCCATCATGTGCCCCTTACATATCATGCCCCCATCATGCACCCCTCACATATAATGCCCCATCATGCACCCCTCACATATAATGCCCCATCATGCGCCCCTCACATATAATTCCCCCATCATGCCCCCATATAGATATGACCCCCATCAGGTAGGGCTCCCCAGTAGGTACACAGGCCCCCATATAGATATGACCCCCATCAGGTAGGGTTCCCCAGTAGGTACACAGGCCCCCACATAGATATGACCCCCATCTGGTAGGGCTCCCCAGTAGGTACACAGGCCCCCAGATAGATATGATCCCCATCACTGATGAGGGTAATATCTATCTGGGGCCTATCTACCTACTCAGGAGCCCTACCTGATGATCAGGTAGGAGTTCCCAATAGGTGTACAGGCCCCAGATAGATATTACCCTCAGCAGGTAGGGCCCCTATTTAAACAATTATGCCCCCTAAGACGATAAGTTAGCCCCTGGTGATAAACAGGTCCTCGCTTATTAGGCAAGTAATTAGGCAAGTTAAGTTAAGTTTCACAGCTACAGTACTTACATCTCCCTACTGCAGCCTATAAGGAGCCTTCTTTGCGGGGATGCACTCATTAAGTGACGTCATCACATGCACCGTGCAGGATGTCAGCGTCCCAGCGTCCTGCGCTGCGGATGCAATGCCGTCACCAATTGTGCGTATCCCTCCAGGAAGGCTCGTTATAGGCTGCAGCAGGGAGATATAGGTACAGTAGAAGTGTGTGCCGACATGTGTGAAGTCTAACAACATTTAGTGCTGCCTGCCCGAAGCTGGGATAAATGCCTGAAGAAGTCACCTGGCCGGCGCCCAGATGCAAAATTTCGTTCGGCGGGCTGCATGGAGTTTGAGACCCTAGTATAAGAGGAGAATGGGCAGACATGGTAGATCTTAATATACCCACTTATTGCATTCTTGGGGAGAGATGCCAACATCAGAGGAGTTTGTCAGAGACCTAGCACTATCTTTAGAAAGATCTGGGTGTTATAGGAAGCCGTTACAATTTGTTCTCAACCTTTCACATAGGTAAAAACACCCCATGATACAAAGTTTGAAACTCTGATTGATTTCAATGGGAAATGCTTGGAAAAGCATAAACACAGAAAAAAAGAAGTCACATGACTTTTTCCAGAGCAGTTCCACTTGGAAGCTCACTGTGAAGTGAATAGAAGATTGAAAACCACACCTGAAAAACCACATAAAATGAAGCACCAAAAGCATAGGTGGCTTTTGAAGCAGTTTTTGCAGGTGGTCTCTGTTCACACGGCTGGGAAGGAATTTATTTTTACAGGAGCCACGACCCTGGTATGATGTTGACGTGTCAAAAGCTGTGATTGCACCAGGTCCCACTCCTGCGATCGGGAGATATAAACTGGCTGGCAGATTCAACATTTCCTCTGCATAGACTTCTAACAAAGAAAAGGTTAAATCTGCCGGCCGATCAAACAAACACAGGATCTCTGGCTTTTCACTTGTCTGAGTATTTTTATGACAGTAACACTTTAACCCCTTAAGGACCAAGGGCGTACAGGTATGCCTTTGCTCCCTTGTACTTAAGGACCAAGGGCGTACCTGTACGCCCGTGGGAATTTCGGTCCCCACCGCGCGCCGGGCGGGGATCGGGCCGGGGTGACTGCTGATATCTATCAGCAGGTACCCCGCGCAAATGCCCAGGGGGGTCATTAGACCCCCCCATGTCGGCGATCGGCGCAAATCGCAAGTGAATTCACACTTGCGATTTGCGCCGATTCCGGGTCATTACGGGTCTATGGTGACCCGGTGACCTGGAATAGAAGGGGGATCGCGGGTGTCCTAGACAGGGTTGCCACCCCTCCTATCTCTGCTATTGGTGGTCTAGACGCGACCACCAATAGCAGATCGGGGTCGGAGGGGTTTACTTTCGGTTTCCCCGTCCTGCCCACCCACAATAGGCGGGGCAGGACGGGAAAACCGACAGGGAACGGCGCCGAAGATCCACTTACCCATCGGCGACGGCAGCGGGCGACGATCAGCGGCGGCAGCGGGCGACGATCGGCGTAAGAAGAGGACCGCGACGCAGCTTCCTGGATCCAACGGAAGCCGGTGAGTTACTTAGCAACATCTGGAGGGCTACAGTCTGAGACCACTATAGTGATCTCTAAACTGTAACCCTCCAGATGTTGCTAAACTACAACTCCCAGCATGCCCAGAGAGCTGTTTAGGCTTGCTGGGAGTTGCAGTTTTGCAACAGCTGGAGGTCTACAGTTTGAGACCACTGCAAAGTGATCTCTATACTGTGCACCTCCAGATCTCACAAAACTACAACTCCCAGCATGCCCAGACAGCAGTTTGCTATCTGGGCATGCTGGGAGTTGTAGTTTTGCAACATCTGGAGTTCCACAGTTTGGAGACCACTGTGCAGTGGTCTCTAAACTATAGCTATCCAGATGTTGCAAAACTGCAACTCCCAGCATGCCTAAACAGCAAACAGCTGTCTCTGCATGCTGGGAGTTGTAGCAGTTGTAACAGAACCTAACTGAAGGTTTTCCAACCAGTGTGCCTCCAGCTGTTGCAAAAGTACAACTCCCAGCATGCACGCTCTGTCAGTACATGCTGGGAGTTGTAGTTTTGAAACAGCTGGAGGTTTGCCCCCCATGTGAACGTACAGGGTATATTCACACTGGCGGGTTTACAGTAAGTTTTCTGCTTCAAGTATGAGCTGCGGCAAATTTTTCACCACAGCGCAAACTCCTAGCGGTAAATTCACTGTAAACCCGCCAGTGTGAACGTACCCTAAAAACACTACACTAACACATAATAAAGAGTAAAACACTACATTTACACCCCCTTATACTGTCCCCCTAATAAAAATAAAAAACGTATTGTACGGCAGTGTTTCCAAAACAGAGCCTCCAGCTGTTGCAAAACAACAACTCCCAGCATTTCCGGACAGCCACTAACTGTCCAGGCTTGCTGTGAGTTTAGCAACAGCTGGAGGCACCACCCTGTTTGGGAATCACTGGCGTAGAATACCCCTATGTCCACCCCTGTGCAATCCCTAATTTAGTCCTCAAATGCGCATGGCGCTCTCTCACTTCAGAGCCCTGTCATATTTCAAGGAAACAGTTTAGTGCCACATATGGGGTATCTCCGTACTCAGGAGAAATTGCACTACTAATTTTGGGGGCTTTTTTCCCTTTTACCCCTTATGAAAAAGAAAAGTTGGGGTCTACACCAGCCTGTTAGTGTAAAAATAAAATTTTTATTTACACTAACATGCTGGTGTTGTCCTTTACTTTTAATTTGTAACGCAATTTCTCCTGAGTTCGGAAATACCCCATATGTGGGCGTAAAATGCTCTACGGACGCACAACAAGTGTTACGCCTAGCGCTCCGGGCCCCCGCTCCTCCCCGGAGCGCTCACGGCGTCTTTCTCCCTGCAGCTCCCCGGTCAGTCCCGCTGACCGGGAGCGCTGCTCTGTCATGGCCGTTGGGGATGCGATTCGCACAGCGGGACGCGCCCGCTCGCGAATCGCATCCCAGGTCACTTACCCGTTCCCGTCCCCTGCTGTCATGTGCTGGCGCGCGCGGCTCCGCTCTCTAGGGCGCGCGCGCGCCAGCTTCCTGAGACTTAAAGGGCCAGTGCACCAATGATTGGTGCCTGGCCCAATTAGCTTAATTGGCTTCCACCTGGTCCCTGACTATATCTATCCTCCTCCCATGCACTTCCTTGCCGGATCTTGTTGCTCTTGTGCCTAGTGAAAGCGTTTTGTGTGTTTAAAGCCTGTGTACCAGAACTTCTGCTATCTCCCCTGACTACGAACCTTGCCGCCTGCCCCCGACCTTCTGCTACGTCCGACTTTGCTTCTGCCTACTCCCTTGTACCTCGCCTATCTTCAGCAGTCAGAGAGGTGAGCCGTTGCTAGTGGATACGACCTGGTCACTACCGCCGCAGCAAGACCATCCCGCCTTGCGGCGGGCTCTGGTGAAAACCTGTAGTGGCTTAGAACCGGTCCACTAGCGCGGCCCTCGCCATCCCTCTCTGGCACAGAGGATCCACTACCTGCCAGCCGGCATCGTGACAGTAGATCCGGCCATGGATCCCGCTGAAGTTCCTCTGCCAGTTGTCGCTGACCTCCCTACGCTGGTCGCCCAGCAAGCTCGTCAGATCGCCCAACAAGATCACCAGCTGTCGTACTTGACCACCATGACACAGCAACTCCAGTCACAACTACAGCAAGTACAGTCACAGCTACAGCAGCAACAACCATCTCCTCCGCCAGCTCCTGCACCCCTTCCGCAGCGAGTGGCCACTCCTAGCCTCCGCCTGTCCTTGCCGGACAAATTTAATGGGGACTCTAAGTTTTGCCGTGGCTTTCTTTCGCAATGTTCCCTGCACTTGGAGATGATGTCGGACCAGTTTCCTACTGAAAGGTCTAAGGTGGCTTTCGTAGTCAGCCTTCTGTCTGGAAAAGCTCTGTCATGGGCCACACCGCTCTGGGACCGCAATGACCCCGTCACTGCCTCTGTACACTCCTTCTTCTCGGAAATTCGAAGTGTCTTTGAGGAACCTGCCCGAGCCTCTTCTGCTGAGACTGCCCTGCTGAACCTGGTCCAGGGTAATTCCTCCGTTGGCGAGTACGCCATACAATTCCGTACTCTTGCTTCTGAACTATCCTGGAATAATGAGGCTCTCTGCGCGACCTTTAAAAAAGGCCTATCCAGCAACATTAAAGATGTTCTGGCCGCACGAGAGACTCCTGCTAACCTGCATGAACTCATTCATCTAGCCACTCGCATTGACATGCGTTTTTCTGAGAGGCATCAAGAGCTCCGCCAGGAAAAAGACTTAGATCTCTGGACACCTCTCCCACAGTCTCCACTGCAATCTGCGCCTAGGCCTCCCGCCGAGGAGGCCATGCAAGTGGATCGGTCTCGCCTGACCCTGGAAGAGAGGAATCGCCGTAAGGAAGAGAATCTTTGTCTGTACTGTGCCAGTACTGAACATTTTTTGGTGGATTGCCCAATCCGTCCTCCACGTCTGGGAAACGCACGCTCGCACCCAGCTCTCGTGGGTGTGGCGTCTCTTGATGCTAAGTCGGCTTCTCCACGTCTCACGGTGCCTGTTCGGATTTCTACTTCAGCCAGCTCTCCCCTCTCAGCCGTGGCCTGCCTGGACTCTGGAGCTTCTGGGAATTTTATTCGGGAGTCCTTAGTGAATAAATTCCGCATTCCGGTGACCCGTCTTGTCAAGCCACTCCACATTTCCGCGGTCAACGGAGCCAGGTTGGATTGCACCGTGCGTTTCCGCACGGAGCCCCTCCTAATGTGCATCGGACCTCATCACGAGGAAATTGTATTTTTTGTCCTTCCTAATTGCACTTCTGAAGTTCTCCTTGGACTACCCTGGCTTCAACACCATTCCCCAACCCTGGATTGGTCCACTGGGGAGATCAAGAGTTGGGGTCCCTCTTGTTCCAAGGACTGCCTTCAACCGGTTCCCAGTACTCCCTGCCGTGACCCTGTGGTTCCTCCTGTATCCGGTCCCCCTAAGGTCATTAAGGACTCTGCCTGCCACAGGAAATGCCTCTCCCCCCCTCCCAGTCCCATCAGGCAAGCCCCTGTGTCCCCTCATGGCCCTCGTCCTGGTGTCACACTGCCCCGTGCCAGGTCTCGCCCTCTGCCCTCTCTCCCCATTCCTACTCCTGCTGTTCTGCCTGCCGTTGAGGAATCCCTCCATCCTTTCCCGGTGTCCTCATCCCAGGGGAGGCAGTTACCGGATAAAGAGAAGGGGAGACCTAAGGGGGGGGGTACTGTTACGCCTAGCGCTCCGGGCCCCCGCTCCTCCCCGGAGCGCTCACGGCGTCTTTCTCCCTGCAGCTCCCCGGTCAGTCCCGCTGACCGGGAGCGCTGCTCTGTCATGGCCGTTGGGGATGCGATTCGCACAGCGGGACGCGCCCGCTCGCGAATCGCATCCCAGGTCACTTACCCGTTCCCGTCCCCTGCTGTCATGTGCTGGCGCGCGCGGCTCCGCTCTCTAGGGCGCGCGCGCGCCAGCTTCCTGAGACTTAAAGGGCCAGTGCACCAATGATTGGTGCCTGGCCCAATTAGCTTAATTGGCTTCCACCTGGTCCCTGACTATATCTATCCTCCTCCCATGCACTTCCTTGCCGGATCTTGTTGCCCTTGTGCCTAGTGAAAGCGTTTTGTGTGTTTAAAGCCTGTGTACCAGAACTTCTGCTATCTCCCCTGACTACGAACCTTGCCGCCTGCCCCCGACCTTCTGCTACGTCCGACTTTGCTTCTGCCTACTCCCTTGTACCTCGCCTATCTTCAGCAGTCAGAGAGGTGAGCCGTTGCTAGTGGATACGACCTGGTCACTACCGCCGCAGCAAGACCATCCCGCCTTGCGGCGGGCTCTGGTGAAAACCTGTAGTGGCTTAGAACCGGTCCACTAGCGCGGCCCTCGCCATCCCTCTCTGGCACAGAGGATCCACTACCTGCCAGCCGGCATCGTGACAACAAGGCTCAGGAGTGAGAGCGCACCATGTACATTTGAGGCCTAAATTGGTGATTTGCACAGGGGTGGCTGATTTTACAGCGGTTCTGACATAAACCTCAAAAAATAAATACCCACATGTGACCCCATTTTGGAAACGACACCCCTCACGGAACGTAACAAGGGGTATAGTGAGCCTTAACACCCCACAGGTGTTTGACAAATTTTCATTAAAGTTGGATGGGAAAATGAAAAAAAAAAAAAAATGTTCACTAAAATGCTGGTGTCACCCTAAATTTTTCATTTTCACAGGGGAAAATAAAAAAAGCCCCCCAAAATCTGTAACCCTATTTCTTCTGAGTAAGAGCATACCCCATATGTGGCTGTAAAGTGCTCTATGGGTGCACTACAATGCTCAGAAGAGAAGGAGCGCCATTGGGATTTTGAAGAGAAAATGTGTCCGGAATTGAAGGCCACTTGTGTTTACAAAGCCCCCATGGTACCAGAACAATGGACCCCCTCATATGTGACCCCATTTTGGAAACTACACCCCTCATGTAATGTAATAAGGAGTACAGTGAGCATTTATGCCCCACAGGTGTCTGACAGATTTTTGGAACAGTGATCCGTGAAAATGAAAAATTTAATTTTCCATTTGCACAGCCCACTGTTCCAAAGATCTGTCAAACGCCAGTGGGGTGTAAATGCTCACTGCACCACTTATTAAATTCTGTGAGGGGTGTAGTTTCCAAAATGGGGTCATATGTGGGGGGGGTCCACTGTTCTGGCACCACGGGGGGCTTTGTAAATGCACATGGCCCCTGACTACCATTCCAAACAAATTCTCTTTCCAAAAGCTCAATGGTGCTCCTCCTCTTCTGAGCATTGTAGTTCGCCCGTAGTGCACTTCAGGTCCACTTATGGGGTACCTTCATACTCAGAAGAGATGGGGTTACAAATTTTGTGGGGTATTTTCTGCTATTAACCCTTGCAAAAATGTGAAATTTGGGGGGAAACACACATTTTAGTGAAAAAAATATATATATTTATTTACATATGCAAAAGTCGTGAAACACCTGTGGGGTATTAAGGCTCACTTTATTCCTTGTTACGTTCCCCAAGGGGTCTAGTTTCCAAAATGGTATGCCATGTGGGTTATTTTTGCTGTTCTGGCACCATAGGGACTTCCTAAATGCAACATGCCCCCCAAAAACCATTTCTGAAAAACTTACTCTCCAAAATCCCCTTGTCGCTCCTTCGCTTCTGAGCCCTCTACTGCGCCCGCCGAACACTTTACATAGACATATGAGGTATGTGCTTACTCGAGAGAAATTGGGCTACAAATATAAGTATACATTTTCTATTTTTACCCCTTGTAAAAATTCAAAAATTGGGTTTACAAGAACATGCGAGTGTAAAAAATAAAGATTGTGAATTTTCTCCTTCACTTTGCTGCTATTCCTGTGAAACACCTAAAGGGTTAAAACACTTACTGATTGTCATTTTGAATACTTTGGGGGGTGTAGTTTTCTATAATGGGGTCATTTGTGGAGTATTTCTAATGGGAAGACCCTTCAAATCCACTTCAAACCTGAACCGGTCTCTGAAAAAGCGAGGTTCAAAATTTTGTGAAAAATTGGAAAAGTGCTGCTGATCTTTGAAGCCCTCTGGTGTCTTCCAAAAGTAAAAACACGTCAATTTTATGATGCAAACATAAATTAGACATATTGGAAATGTGAATAAAAAAAAATATATTTTGAATATCCATTTTCCTTACAAGCAGAAAGCTTCAAAGTTAGAAAAATGCAAAATTTTCAAATTTTTCATCAAATTTGGGGATTTTTCCCCAAGAAAGGATGCAAATTACCACAAAATTTTACCACTATGTTAAAGTAGAATATGTCACGAAAAAATAATCTCGGAATCAGATTGATAACTAAAAGCATTCCAGAGTTATTCATGTTTAAAGTGAAAGTGGTCAAATGTGCAAAAAACGCTCTGGTCCTAAGGTGTAAAATGGCCTGGTCCTTAAGGGGTTGAAGGAGTACTCCGATGCTAGTTTTTTTTTTTTTATGGTGAACTAACCCTAAAGCAAAGTTATATAACATTGGAAATTACTTACCTTATCCATATGGCTCTTTTCCTGGTCTTCTCTCGCATTTCTCCTTCTAACGGAAGCTGGCTCCTTTTTCTTCAATCTATGATGCTTGACCGCTGTTTCTTCTGCACCGCCGCCATCTTAGCCCGGTGACTCATCGCTCCCATGAGTCACTGCGGGCTGTGCCGGCCTCCCAGCCTGGAATCGGCTACTCCCCCAAAGTTAATTTATTCTGCGCATGCGCAGTACTACGCAAATAGCATAGGGCTAACGCTAGGCTCCTATCGCTGCCTACGTTAGCCCTACGCTATTTGAGTAGTGCTGCGCCTGCGCAGTACTACATTAGCCGCGCGCAACCCCGCTAGCGGTGGTGGTAGGGATGGGAGGCATTCTTGTGACACCACTAGTGCAGTGTTTCCCAACCAGGGTGCCTCCAGCTCTTGCGAAACTACAACTCCCATGCTGGGAGTTGTAGTTTTGCAACAGCTGCAGGCACCCTAGTGGGAAAACACTGCGCTAGTGGGCACATGGAAGGAGGGAAGGAACTTTATTATAATGTATTATAATTTCCAGGGGGGGGGGGGGGTGGGGTAAGAGGAGGGGGAGAGAGCAGCAGCTAACAGGAAGCTGGCGCAGGGAGTCATGGGAAATGTAGTCTTTATGACATGGCTGCTTACTGCTACAGGTGGCAATTACAAGAGAATGGCTGGGCCAAATTTGACAAATGAGGTATCATTGGAAAGGTCTTTGAAAGAGCTATCAGAGTTATTAAGTACCAGCGCTCTGGAGTACTCCTTTAAGATTCACCTTATTAACCATCAGGTTACTTTTGATCATTGGTCAGAATAGTACAAAATGTCCTGCTATTCTAACTAGTAAAACATAAAAATAAATAATTATAATATTGACAGATCTATTATTATAGAGATTTATCATTGTATCCCTGTGTGAAGTCATTCATCCTGGCTTTTTAAATTTTTTTCTTTTTTTATTTTTTTTGCTGTTTTTGGCTTACGTGTGCTAAATTTATCAATAAGGCGCACTTTGATATCTTTTGCACAAATTAAAAATCACCTGCTGTAAGATTGTCTCTATTCTAAAACAAAAAAAAGTGTTATGAATTTGAATTTTTTTGAATGTTTGTGCATTATTATTTTGTCTTTAAAAAGAAGACACAGTTGATAAATCTCGTCCACTGCATAGTCATGAATGAAGCTATGCATTTTACAGTCACTTTTGCCAAAGTTGCCTATTTCGAAATATTTTTGTGCAAATACTCACTGCACAAAATAAATGCGACAAATGACAGCCAAAAAGTGGCAGGAATGCATCTTCCCCTTCATGTTTATTACTGTAAAATATCCAGCAGGGGGCAGCACAGTCCTGTCTCTTTGAATGTTTTCCTGAACTATAGCTTGAAGTCTTAAATGATTCCCTGACTTTGGCTTGTTTATGTCATGAAAACATTTTAACATCTCCACAGCCAATAAACCTTCGCACCTTTATACTTAATTTCTATTTCAGTTTGTGGAAAAAACATATATTGTACATGGATACAATCAACAAGCAGGGGTGGGTCCAGAACAAGCAAAGCAAGTCCTTCTATTACAGTGGTCTTCAACCTGTGGACCTCCAGATATTGCAAAACTACAACTCCCAGCATGCCCGGACAGCCATTGGCTGTCCGGGCATGCTGGGAGTTGTAGTTTTGCAACATCTGGAGGTCCGCAGGTTGAAGACCACTGTTCTATTCGATTTTTTTGTTTGAGCTTTGGCTTAAAATACTAATTTAAAATACTGACCAAAATACTGTAAAAGTGATCTACCATGAGCAGCTGATATACGAGCGACATACGAACACCGAATGGTGTAGTGACATTTTGGAAAATAAATAAATAAATGACAAAATCACAGAAACACCACATGTAAAAACTCGGGGTGAGATTTATCAATATGTATCTGTGTGCAGCCATTTCACAGCCTATTTTATTTTTTTTTTTGCTGTGTTTTTGGCTTATGTGCGCAAAATTTATCAAGACTTTGATGAATTTGGTATAGAACTTGCTATAGGATGTCATTTTTCTAAGGCAAGGCAGAGGTGGTATACCGTAAATTAGTTTTTTTAAAATGTTTGCACAATATTTTTGCGCCTTTTTAAAAAGACACAGTTAATACATCTCGTCCACTGCATAGTCAAGAGTAAAGCACTGCAATTCACTGTCACGTTTGCCAAAGTTGTTTATTTTGAAATTTTGCTAAATTTCTGTGCAGAAACTAACTGCGCAGAAATTTTGTGCCGAATTTCGGCCAATGAAATGTCAGGAAGGCAATGATAAATCTCCCCATTAGACTGTCAGGATCATACAAAGATTGTTGTTTTCTGACATCATTACTATGACTGCATCTACTACTGTATGTTTTTGACTGTATTTCTACATTGCTTCAGATTTCCAAAATTTTGGCAAAACTTTATTTTTTTTGTCTGCAATTTTGAAAATCAGGACAAAACACACATGTGAACACAACCTTATACTAATATCTGCAAACTGTCTTCATGTTGAGTTCTGTTGCAGGTTAAAAGTAAAAAAGTGAAGCTTGTCAATGTATTTATGACGGGCAGCAGTGTGAGTGTTGCATATTATGCTGCAGACCAGTATTATGCTGTGTGGTAGAGATCTGTGTTTGGTATTTATCCTGATTTACAGTCTTTATTAGCTCCAGAACTACACTCACAATTCTACAGGCTTTAGTGCTAAATTTGCAGCATCCCAAGTAGTGTGGCTGTAGAATGTATCCAGTCAGCCAAATCCTGTTTAGGAATTGTGAATTAAACTTGTCTGATGTGTTGCATTGCTTTTACACAGCTTTACATGTGCATACACGGAGGTGTTACAGGGGTACTCTGCCCCTAGACATCTTATCCTGCTGCTGGAACCCCCGCTATTTCCATACAATACCCGACATTCTAAACAGTATGTTTAGAATGATGGGTTTCTGTGGTGGGAGTCGCAACATCTTGCCGCACCCCTCGTGATGTCATAGACATGAATGATGGGTGCCTCCATCACGTCCCTCCCAAAGACAAAAATGGAGGTGGTGTGGCGTGACGTCACGAGGAAGCATGGTGTGATGTCACAACTCCTTTCGATCACGATTCCTTTTGATAGGGGATAAGATGGCTAGGGGCAGAGTACCCCTTTAAGTTGTGCATTGATTAGTTTTCCTTGTACTGCTGAGAACTGGGTCACATGACCTTTCCTCAGAAAGGCTGCCTAGAAGCCTCTAGAATATTTTGAGGTAGTAGTTCCCAAGGCCAACCCTCTTTCCCCAAAGGACTGATAGTCCAAATAAGTCACACTACTTTAGTCTAGGGACTTGCCTAGGTATGGCCTGCTCAAGTTGCTAACCAAGTCAAGAAAACTCTAGGTCAGTCACGGTGAACCATGGCACCATGTAGTGTTTAGGGGGTGTATTACCCAAAAATGTTTTAACCCATGCTGAAGGGGTATCTATCCTACAGCAGTGTTTCTTAAATTGCAAGAGGTAGAAGCTGTACAAGGGCTCTTTTGCTACCACTGGATTTTTTGTGGGCTTCCAGACATAGTCAGTATCATGTGTCTTACAAACCATTGCCTTTTCAGCCATATGCGCTATGTTAGGGGATTGTAATGCCGCTAATCATGAGTAAAGTCTTCTACATATGCAACAATGTAAGCCAAGCTGTGATGACCCCTCTTAGTAGAATCAAATCTTGATTGAACTTTGTATATCCCAAAGTGCTCTCTGAAACTTACTACATAACCTAAAGCGCAACTGTCATGACATTTTAGTGTAATAACCTACACACAGCCTTTGTACTGTGTGCAGGTGTTGTGTACAGCAATTATTTTATCTCATATTTGCAGGCTTTCGTGACGCTAAAAAGTGCTTTTAATCAAAGCCACTGACGGTCGGATAGGCGTGGTGCGAGGTACGCGATGCCCCGCCGCCACCACGCCCACCCACACACCCACTTTGTATCTCAGTGCTGGGACCACTGTGTGATTGACACACAGGTCCCAGCGCATGCGCCCTTCAACTAATGTAATGTGCGCGCTGCTCCGTGTCATCCAGCAAGTGCTCGCTCCCGCCACCGTCATCCTCCTCAGTGCGCCTGCGCAGGGCTAGGTGCAGAGAGCGTGGGAGCGAGCACTCGCTGGAGGAGCGAGCTCTTGCTGGATGACACCTAGCAGCGTGCATGTTACATTAGTTTAAGGGTGCATGCGCTGGGACCTGTGTGTCAATCACACAGCTGTCCCAGCACTGAGATACAAAGTGGGTGTGTGGGTGAGTGTGGCGGCGGCGGGGCATCGCGTACCTCGCACCACGCCTATCCGACCATCAGTGGCTTTGATTAAAAGCACTTTTTAGCGTCACGAAAGCCTGCAAATATGAGGTAAAATAATTGCTGTACACAACACCTGCACACAGTACAAAGGCTGTGTGCAGGTTATTACACTAAAATGTCATGACAGTTGCGCTTTAAGCTGACAAAACTACCCAGATTGTACCCACATCTCATTCACTGAAGCTCAGTCTTTGTAAACATATCACTACTGCTGTACAGATTATATATGTCTTGTATCAGTGTGCACAGTTTTTTCAAGTAAAGTTGGTGTCTGCTTGTAAGTTTACACTCATGTTTGGTTCAAGTCATTTGCACTGACCATCATTGGTACACAAGCACCCAGACACAAAACCATAGTGTACCCTAGGGTCATGGACTTATTTTATAGTGAAGACCCTCAATTACAAAAGTTTTAGAGACCACAGAAGAATGTTCAGGGCTCAGCCGGATAAAAAAGTTGTCATTAACTCATAGACGTTGTTAGGTGTACTACTACCCCAAGCTGGCCTGCACTCCACATCCTTTCTTCTAGTAGGCATCTCACTCTTGCAAGGGTGTTGTCTAAAGTATACATATTGTTCCACATAAATTTTCAGAGTAAGCTGCCCTGCGTGTGTACACGAGGAACAGAACGATGTGGCCACTACATAACTTGGCACCTTAGTGGGTATATCCTAAAATTTATGAGTAAAGCCTAACATCTATTATTTCTGTCACACACTGTGCACATGCAGAGGTGGAGCTCTCCTATATCTCTATAGCACATCCTCAGAAGCATTTATCAAAATGGCGCAAGACTTTGATGAATTTGGCACAAATTAAAAATCCCCTCAGAACTTGCTATAGGATGTAATTTTTCTAAGGCAAGGCAGAGGTGGTATACAGTATATACTCGAATATAAGCCGAGGCCCCTAATTTCACCCCCAAAACCCAGGAAAAGTTATTGACTCGACTATAAGCCTAGGGTGGGAAATACATCATCCCCCCATGTCATCCTCCAGACCCCCGTCATCATTCAGACCCCCGTCATTAACACCCTCATCATCATCACCCTGTCATCAGGATGGGGGACATTACAGAGCAATATTAATCAGGCTAAGCAGTGAACCCAGCAGTGGGGGGAAATGTAATACTCATTATAAACTTGTCTTCTCTCTGTGATCTTTTTGTCTGGTTATGCTTCTCTCTCTCTATTTCTCCCTGTCTCTGAATTTAGAAGGGGAACAGAAAATAGGCCTCATATGAGGAGAAAGGGATTTATCCCTGTTAAGGTATATTATAACGTTTCCTATATTTGCTTGTACTATTGATTTATCAAAAACCTGTTAAAATAAAAGTGACCATTTAGGAGCGGTTCCTACCAGTATTGCTTTTGATACTGCTCAGTATGTACTATGAAGAGAGTACCTTAAAACTTTTATTATCATACACGTACCATACTAGATTATTGTTAATTATAATTTTCTTTTACAATTTGTAATTTATGACTCCTATCTAACCATTTGATAATTAACTTCTAATAATATTTTAATAACGTAAGAATGTTAAGTGGTTTGGACAATCATTAAAGACAATAATTACTGTATTAAACACATCATGGCCCGCAGACCTATTATTTTTTTTATTAGATTCTTGAACCCAGAGTTCAGCTACAAGATATTAAAACCACTGGAGATGATGTGAACAAAATATTGTAGATTGCCCAACACTAGCGCTCTGCCTAGTATATCCTGAACCTTAGATTTATTCCTAATGAGTTTCACATTGCTATCATGAAGAACAATAGAATGCAGCAATCACTACCCTAAGTATAGATGTTAATCTGCTACAGCAGTGTTTTCCAACCAGTGTGCCTCCAGATGTGGCAAAGCTTGAATTTGTAGTTTTGCAACAGCGGGAGGCACATTGGTTGGGAAACACTGTGCTACATGTTCTGTTTCTTACACGTCACTGAAATTTAATTGGAATTCATATATATATATATAATATACATACATATCCTATCTATCTATCTATCTATCTGTTAGGTGACTATATTCCGACATTAAAGGGATTCCCCCCAGATATTATTTTCATCTATTATATTAAAACATTGAAAATTTTCAATTGTAACAGTTTGTCAAAAAATGCTTCTGCTGTAGTTATTGCTATTTTATGTTTGGTGTGGCACCCCCTGGTGCTCTTTTAGATTTCCTATACAGTTACATATGTGTGTCATTGACTTTCACTGTTTTTGCATACAGATGTGTCCTCCCCGCCTGTCCACATGGGGCCACATATCCCAATTTGTGTCATAAGATCATTAGCTTATTAAAAATAAATAAATAAACTTGAATTTAAAATATTCCTCTCTGTTTCTTTATTCCTGGATAACCCCTGTAATGAAAGCACATGGTGAATGGTGTAAACTTAAAAAATAACACCAAAAGTCTGACCTATTCTAAAATAGTACCAATATAAAACTACACATTTTGGCACAATAGAATGAGCCCTGATAAACCCCATAGACAGAAAAGTAAAAAAAAAAGTCAGAAAATAATAAAGACAGTAAATAAATGTTTAAAACTAATAAAACTTGATGGTAACTATTTGACAATGCGGACCCGCTACTGACTGCCCCTAGAGATAGCCTCCTAATTTGCCCGAGTGTCCTGGTTACCAGCAATATTCTGCTATGAACAGACACAGACTGAGCCGCAAGACGCAAACACACTGGAAAAGTAGGGGGCTGACTCTAGGGGCGGTCAGTACATGTGACCTTACCCTTGCTGTATATTTCATCGTAATATGAAGAATGCCATTACAGAGTATAATGGTTCCTGCAAGAACCATGCCCTGGTATGTCTGTAGATGAAAAAATAAAAAAATAAGAAATAAGAAAGAGGAGGACAAAATAAAATCCCCCAAATTTGAATTTTGTGTCTTATTATGGGGTTATAATATACTTAAAGTGAATCTGACAGCCGGTTCACTTGCACTAAACTCAATACACAGACATGTACATGTGCTGTCACGATGCCGGCTGGCAGGTAGTGGATCCTCTGTGCCAGAGAGGGATTGGCGAGGACCGCGCTAGTGGACCGGTTCTAAGTCACTACTGGTTTTCACCAGAGCCCGCCGCAAAGCGGGATGGTCTTGCTGCGGCGGTAGTGACCAGGTCGTATCCACTAGCAACGGCTCACCTCTCTGACTGCTGATGATAGGCGAGGTACAAGGGAGTAGACAGAAGCAAGGTCGGACGTAGCAGAAGGTCGGGGGCAGGCGGCAAGGTTCGTAGTCAGGGTGGATAGCAGAAGTACTGGTACACAGGCTTTAGACTCACAAAACGCTTTCACTAGGCACAAGGGCAACAAGATCCGGCCAGGGAGTGCATGGGAGGAGGTCAGATATAGTCAGGGACCAGGTGGAAGCCAATTAAGCTAATTGGGCCAGGCACCAATCATTGGTGCACTGGCCCTTTAAGTCTCAGGGAGCTGGCGCGCGCGCGCCCTAGAGAGCGGAGCCGCGCGCGCCAGCACATGACAGCAGGGGACGGGAACGGGTAAGTGACCTGGGATGCGATTCGCGAGCGGGCGCGTCCCGCTGTGCGAATCGCATCCCCAACGGCCATGACAGTGCAGCGCTCCCGGTCAGCGGGACTGACCGGGGAGCTGCAGGGAGAAAGACGCCGTGAGCGCTCCGGGGAGGAGCGGGGACCCGGAGCGCTAGGCGTAACATGTGCTTAGACCTTTCAGTAGGAAACTGGTCCGACATCATCTCCATGTGCAGGGAACATTGCGAAAGGAAGCCACGGCAAAACTTAGAATCCCCATTAAATTTGTCCGGCAAGGACAGGCGGAGGCTAGGAGTGGCCACTCGCTGCGGAAGGGGTGCAGGAGCTGGCGGAGGAGATGATTGCTGCTGAAGTTGCGACTGAAGTTGGTGCACAATGGTGGACATTTCCGACAGCTGGTGGGTTAGATGGGCGATCTGTCGGGATTGCTGGGCGACCACCGTGGTGATATCAGAGATATAAGGCAGAGGGACCTCAGCGGGATCCATGGCCGGATCTACTGTCACGATGCCGGCTGGCAGGTAGTGGATCCTCTGTGCCAGAGAGGGATTGGCGAGGACCGCGCTAGTGGACCGGTTCTAAGTCACTACTGGTTTTCACCAGAGCCCGCCGCAAAGCGGGATGGTCTTGCTGCGGCGGTAGTGACCAGGTCGTATCCACTAGCAACGGCTCACCTCTCTGACTGCTGATGATAGGCGAGGTACAAGGGAGTAGACAGAAGCAAGGTCGGACGTAGCAGAAGGTCGGGGGCAGGCGGCAAGGTTCGTAGTCAGGGTGGATAGCAGAAGTACTGGTACACAGGCTTTAGACTCACAAAACGCTTTCACTAGGCACAAGGGCAACAAGATCCGGCCAGGGAGTGCATGGGAGGAGGTCAGATATAGTCAGGGACCAGGTGGAAGCCAATTAAGCTAATTGGGCCAGGCACCAATCATTGGTGCACTGGCCCTTTAAGTCTCAGGGAGCTGGCGCGCGCGCGCCCTAGAGAGCGGAGCCGCGCGCGCCAGCACATGACAGCAGGGGACGGGAACGGGTAAGTGACCTGGGATGCGATTCGCGAGCGGGCGCGTCCCGCTGTGCGAATCGCATCCCCAACGGCCATGACAGTGCAGCGCTCCCGGTCAGCGGGACTGACCGGGGAGCTGCAGGGAGAAAGACGCCGTGAGCGCTCCGGGGAGGAGCGGGGACCCGGAGCGCTAGGCGTAACAGTACCCCCCCCTTAGGTCTCCCCTTTTTTTTGTCCGGTGACTGCCTCCCCTGGGATGAGGACACCGGGAAGGAATGGATGGTTTCCTCAATGGCAGGCAGTACAGCAGGAGTGGGAATGGGGAGGGAGGGCAGAGGGCGAGGCCTGGCACGGGGCAGTGTGACACCAGGACGAGGGCCATGAGGAGGCACCGAGGCTTGCCTGAGTGGACTGGGAGGGGGGGAGAGGCATTTTCTGTGGCAGGCAGAGTCCCTAACGACCTTAGGGGGACCGGATACAGGAGGAACCACAGGGTCACGGCAGGGAGTACTGGGAACCGGTTTAAGGCAGTCCTTGGAACAAGAGGGACCCCAACTCTTGATCTCCCCAGTGGACCAGTCCAGGGTTGGGGAATGGTGTAGAAGCCAGGGTAGTCCAAGGAGAATTTCGGAAGTGCAATTGGGAAGGACCAAAAATTCAATTTTCTCGTGATGAGGTCCGATGCACATTAGGAGGGGCTCCGTGCGGTAACGCACGGTGCAATCCAACCTGGCTCCGTTGACCGCGGAAATGTGGAGTGGCTTGACAAGACGGGTCACCGGAATGCGGAATTTATTCACCAAGGACTCCCGAATAAAATTCCCAGAGGCACCAGAGTCCAGGCAGGCCACGGCTGAGAGGGAAGAGCTGGCTGAAGTAGAAATCCGTACAGGCACCGTGAGACGTGGAGAAGCGGACTTAGCATCAAGAGACGCCACACCCACGAGAGCTGGGTGCGAGCGTGCGTTTCCCAGACGTGGAGGACGGATAGGGCAATCCACCAAAAAATGTTCGGTACTGGCACAGTACAGACAAAGATTCTCTTCCTTACGGCGATTCCTCTCTTCCAGGGTCAGGCGAGACCGATCCACTTGCATGGCTTCCTCGGCGGGAGGCCTAGGCGCAGATTGCAGTGGAGACTGTGGGAGAGGTGTCCAGAGATCTAAGTCTTTTTCCTGGCGGAGCTCTTGATGTCTCTCAGAAAAACGCATGTCAATGCGAGTGGCTAGATGAATGAGTTCATGCAGGTTAGCAGGAGTTTCTCGTGCGGCCAGAACATCTTTAATGTTGCTGGATAGGCCTTTTTTAAAGGTCGCGCAGAGGGCCTCATTATTCCAGGATAGTTCAGAAGCAAGAGTACGGAATTGTATGGCGTACTCGCCAACGGAAGAATTACCCTGGACCAGGTTCAGCAGGGCAGTTTCAGCAGAAGAGGCTCGGGCAGGTTCCTCAAAGACACTACGAATTTCCGAGAAGAAGGAGTGTACAGAGGCAGTGACGGGGTCATTGCGGTCCCAGAGCGGTGTGGCCCATGACAGGGCTTTTCCAGACAGAAGGCTGACTACGAAAGCCACCTTAGACCTTTCAGTAGGAAACTGGTCCGACATCATCTCCATGTGCAGGGAACATTGCGAAAGGAAGCCACGGCAAAACTTAGAATCCCCATTAAATTTGTCCGGCAAGGACAGGCGGAGGCTAGGAGTGGCCACTCGCTGCGGAAGGGGTGCAGGAGCTGGCGGAGGAGATGATTGCTGCTGAAGTTGCGACTGAAGTTGGTGCACAATGGTGGACATTTCCGACAGCTGGTGGGTTAGATGGGCGATCTGTCGGGATTGCTGGGCGACCACCGTGGTGATATCAGAGATATAAGGCAGAGGGACCTCAGCGGGATCCATGGCCGGATCTACTGTCACGATGCCGGCTGGCAGGTAGTGGATCCTCTGTGCCAGAGAGGGATTGGCGAGGACCGCGCTAGTGGACCGGTTCTAAGTCACTACTGGTTTTCACCAGAGCCCGCCGCAAAGCGGGATGGTCTTGCTGCGGCGGTAGTGACCAGGTCGTATCCACTAGCAACGGCTCACCTCTCTGACTGCTGATGATAGGCGAGGTACAAGGGAGTAGACAGAAGCAAGGTCGGACGTAGCAGAAGGTCGGGGGCAGGCGGCAAGGTTCGTAGTCAGGGTGGATAGCAGAAGTACTGGTACACAGGCTTTAGACTCACAAAACGCTTTCACTAGGCACAAGGGCAACAAGATCCGGCCAGGGAGTGCATGGGAGGAGGTCAGATATAGTCAGGGACCAGGTGGAAGCCAATTAAGCTAATTGGGCCAGGCACCAATCATTGGTGCACTGGCCCTTTAAGTCTCAGGGAGCTGGCGCGCGCGCGCCCTAGAGAGCGGAGCCGCGCGCGCCAGCACATGACAGCAGGGGACGGGAACGGGTAAGTGACCTGGGATGCGATTCGCGAGCGGGCGCGTCCCGCTGTGCGAATCGCATCCCCAACGGCCATGACAGTGCAGCGCTCCCGGTCAGCGGGACTGACCGGGGAGCTGCAGGGAGAAAGACGCCGTGAGCGCTCCGGGGAGGAGCGGGGACCCGGAGCGCTAGGCGTAACATGTGCTTTCTTGAGCAGGGGGACCTTGCAGGTAATACAGGAGTTTAGTCCTTTATGGTGTGGGGTGTTATCAATTGTTTTCTTGATGAATATGGTTCCAGCTGCCTTGAGATCATAGATAAAATCCTCCCATGTAGTTCTGGGATGATTCCTCATCATTCTCCTCAACACTGAAATTCTATAAGGTTAGATCTTACATGAAGCCTCCGACAGACGCAGATTGACAGTTATTTTATGTTTCTTCCATTTGCAAATAATTGCACCATTGTAGACCTTGTAGCCCATTCTAGCCCACTCTAGGTCTACAATCTTGTCCCTGACATCCTTGGACAGCTCTTTGGTAGAGAGTATGGTGGAGAGTATGGAATCTGATTGATTGTTTCTGTGGTGTCTTTTATACAGATAACAAGCTGAGATTAGGAGTAGTGATGAGCGGCATGGACCAGATTCCAATTCGCGATATTTCATGAATATTTGAATTAATATTCGTCCTATATTCACAAATTTCGCATATTTGTTCTCTTTTTTTTTCCATGCGATATTGGTAATTAAATTCGCAAAATGTGTATGCGTGATTATATTTTTCAACTAACCACTTTCCTATTGGTTGCTAGGGATGTTGCTAACCTCTGACAACTGTCTTTGCATCCTTCTCATTGGCCCACAAGCTAAAAGAAAGGAGGGATCAGTGTCCTCTGGAAGTGCCGATATTCGCATAGTATTCACATATTCGCAAATTTTCTTTGGACCACAAGGTGGAAGCAGGGAGGGATGATCCCTTTTTATTTACACAGTACACATCATTGTGATGTGTACTGTGGGAAAAAAAAAGAATATTCATCATAACAAACACAATTTGCAATATTCTAAATATTCGCGAAATTGCTATTCGAATATTCACGCTCAACACTAATTAGGAGCTGTGACATGCTGCCCTTTGGCCACAGACACCAGCCGGACGGCATCCCCGTGTCCCCAACTGCCGGCGAGGCCTGGATTCGCATCGTGGGACGCTCCCGCATGCGAACCCCAGCCCATCTCTTACCTCACTCCACTCCTGCAGCTGCTTCCTCTCAGCCCCGGTGCGTGTCCTCGTCCCTTAGGGCACGCGCGCGCCGGAGCTTTGAAATGTAGAGGGCCAGTGCGCACATAATTAGTGAATTCACCTGTCACAATGTTATAAGTTATTTGCCCCTTCCACGCCCCCCTGCCGGATCTTCAGTGCTTATTGCCTAAGAGAATGTGTTCCCATTGCCTGTTTTGCCCACCCGTATTTCCTGACCTTCCTGCTATGTTTTTTGACTCCGAACCTTTGCCGCCTGCCTAGACCTTCTGCTACGTTGACTACGCCTCTGCCTCATCCTCCGGTACCCCGCTTTGCCCAGTTACCTGTGTAGTCGAGCCGTGTCGGGGGTAGCTACCTGGGTGTCTCATGCCGCAGCAAATCCATCCTGCTTTGCGGTGAAGACCAGTGGCACCTTAGACTTCGCTCCCTGATATGTTCCGAGTTATCAGCCACACAGGTAGAGGATCCACATCCAGTTTCGTGACAGCCTGCATTCAGGTGCGTGACAGGAGCACTGCCTTTAAGAGAGTTATTGCTATCATCCCAAATTATGACACTACCACAAGATATTAATTAATCACATTAATCTTTATAGAAAATAACCATATAGTAAAAACATTTAATAGACATAAATAGGCACACAAAATCAGTTCATACAGGAAAAAAGAGCAGAGGAAGGCAGAGTAAATCACATAATAACAAATAATCAATAGCTGAGTCTCAATTCATATATATGCAAGTACATCAATAAAGTGCATAGTGCAGTCAAAGAAAGGCAAACTTAGAAAGGAGACAAAGCATAACACAGAAAATTTCCAGCAAAATACCGTACAAACATGCCTTACCACCGTCTGCATAAGCCCCAACATATGTTTTGCTCAATTCTGAGCTTCATCAGGAGAGTAACTGATATTAAAGACAACCAGCGAACCAGAAATCTTGCCGATTGCTTGGGGATCAAGTACGTAATACTTACTTAAAATGCAAAATCAATTCATAACTTATTTGAAATGCATTTTTCTATTTTTCTGGATATCTTTTTGTGGTTATTCTGTCTCTCACTCTTCAAATAAACTGACCATTAAAATTATAGACTGATCATTTGTTTGTCAGCAAATGCACATTGTCAGCTCAAGCATTTACGTCCTAAGCATAACCGCGAGCATCGGAGCGATGCCCGGATCATGCGTGGCAGGTCCCGGCTGCTGATCGCAGCCAGGGACCCGCCCGTAATGGCGGACACCCGCGATCCCACGGATGCCCGCCATTAACCCCTCAGATGCCGTGATCAATACAGATCACGGCATCTGCAGCATCGCTAAAATGGTTGATCGGATCGCCCGCAGCGCTGCCGCGGCGATCCGATCCTCCAACACGGCAGACGGAGGTCCCCTCACCTGGCTCCGCTGCCTTACCGGCGTTTTCTGCTCTGATCTGCCTTCCCGCAGACCAGAGCAGAAGATGACCAATAATGCTGATCAGTGCTGTGTCCTATACATAGCACTGAACAGTATTAGCAATCGAGTGATTGCTATAAATAGTCCCCTATGGGGACTATTAAAGTGTAAAATTAAAAGTAAAAAAAGTAAAAAAATAAAGTAAAAAAAATGTGAAAAAAACCCTCGCCCAATAAAAACTTAAATTGTCCCATTTTCCCTATTTCACCCCCAAAAAGTGTTAAAAATATATTTTATATACATATTTGGTATTGCCGCGTGTGTAAATATCTGAACTATTACAATAAAATGTTAATGATACTGTAGGGTGAACGGCGTGAATGTAAATATAAAAAAAAGTCCAAAATAGATGCTTTTTTTTATAACATTTTATTCCCCAAATTTTTTTTATAAAAAATGGATTAAAAGTTCTATATAAGCAAATATGGTATAACTAAAAAGTAAAGATCACGGCACAAAAAATGAGCCCTCATACCGCCGCTTATACGGAAAAATGAAAAAGTTATAGGTCTTCAAAATAGGGGGATTTTAAACTTACTAATTTGGTTAAAAAGTTTGTGATTTTTTTTTTAAGCGCAACAGTAATAGAATAGTATGTTATCATGGGTATCATTTTAATCGTATTGACCCAAAGAATAAAGAACACATGTCATTTTTACTGTAAATTGTACGGCGTGAAAACAAAACCTTCCAAAATTAGCAAAACAATTTTCTTTTTAGTTTCACCACACAAATAGTATTTTTTTTTGTTGCGCCATAAATTTTATGGTAAAGTGAGTGATGGCATTACAACAGATAACTGGTCGCGCAAAAAACAAGCCCTCATACTAGTCTGTGGAGGAAAATATGAAAGAGTTATGATTTTTTGAATGCGAGGAGGAAAAATCGAAAATGTAAAAATGTAATTGTCTGCGTCCTTAAGGCCCAAATGGGCTGCGTCCTTAGGGGGTTAAAATCCTGAATCCTGAAATCTTGCAGTTTTTCATCCTAGCCACTAAGCCTAATAATAAGATAAGACTTCCTGTATTGTAGAGATCACCTCCTTTTTTATCACAGACAGGATTACAGTAAAAGGTGACCTCAATATATAAATAAGGTAGGATCATTCCATTCCCAATAGGTGATAGACACAGCTCCCCTCCTACCTTTTTCTACACAATGGGGGATATTTATAAAAAAAACCTCTTCAGAGGAAAAGTTGCTAAATTGCCCATAGCAACCAGATTGCTTTTTTTCAGTTATCAGAGCCCCTTTAAAAAAATGAAAGAAGCGATCTGATTGGTTGCGATGGGCAACTCAGCAATTTTCCTCCGGACAGGTTGAGATAAATCTCCCCCAATGACCTATGCGCAGTTCACAGAGCATTTCTAATAAATTGACCTGTGGGATCAATCACTCACCCCACATAAGGCTGCGTTTCGGGATAATAGGTCACCCCAGCACAATATATCAAAAATGAAAATACACCTAAATGGTATAAGGGGGAAGTGCTTTATAAAATTTTACTTTTATCAGATATGCATTAAAGTAACACCAATATGTGAACCCAATACGTGTAATCCAATTTATAGCTGTATTTTGCTGTATGCTGTATTTTGATTCCCCTGAGGACTTTGCAACATGCAACAGAAATGTGTTGGGACAGTAAGTGAAGTTTGCATAACATGATTTAGATTGTTATTACCATGCTCTTGTTCACGGCTATAAATTTTAAGAAGTGGATTACACGTATTGGATTAACATATTGGTGTTATTTTAATGTATATCACATATCTCATAAAAGTTAAGAATTATAAGCACTTCCCCTTATACCATTAAGGTGTACTTTCATTTTCTGAGTCCAATTTAAGTCAATTGTTTCCTATGTCCGTGTATTTGCTGTACAGTCTATCTCTAGATACTATTTACAGAGCAAAGCAGAAGCTCAGGCTACCCCCATAATAATGTACAAAAATAAAAATAAAAAATATGCAGTAAGAAAATAGAAGCAGACTAGAAAATAAAATATATTCCAGTATCTTCTGTATCTTCTGTAAAACAAACCAGGTGAATCATTCTTTTTAATTCAAGTGACTATAGTTTAGGATTACTTATCATCACAACTAATACATTACTTAGTCCTGTTATTTTTATCGTGGACATTTTTTCCTGACAGGTAGTTTTTCAAGGTATTTACTAATCGGGCACTTACCCCAAGGTTTTGTTGTTTTTACACCTGCTTGAAACCTGTCAGATCCTCCGGAGCTCAAATTCACAACCAATGTGACAACATTAGTAAATTTGTTGGGATTTGTAAACTTTGTGTGTTATCACACCTCTTTTTTGGTGGACATGCCCCTTTTTCTTATTGGTCACACATCTTTTTCAGTAAAATGGAGAGTTGTTCGTTTTTTTATTTTAATTTTTTTGGTAGCAAAATCTGGCGCATGAAACATGCAACACCCAAGAAAAAAGAGGCGTATGTCTTTGTGTATTGCTTTCTTTTTTCTCAGACTAAATAATGCATTTAGCATGATAAATAAGTCTGCTAAGCTGTCCTAGAAATGGAAAAAAAAATAAGAATTTACCATTCGGTCCAAATTACATTAAAATTGTTGAGAGGCACTGACAAATCTTTTTGTTTTTATTTAATGCATGTATTGAAAATATAAAGGGAAGCCACAGTGTGAAGCGGCCATCATGGTTGGGATAGATGACTATATTGTTGCTCTGTGTGGAGTGAGTGGAATAATGACCTGTCAGTCATATCTGGGAGATCTGATCTGTACTACTGTGCTCTGTGACAACTTGTCTCCAGATACATACTTTCCTCCGAACTGTTGTCATCAAGATGAAGTGGGGCAAGAACAAACTGAAAAAAGTAAAGTATAATATCCTCAGTCAACATTTCCTGCCATAAATTTTAAATAAGACAAGTAGAAAAATAAAAAATGAGTAACTTCCCCATCGCTGGAGGGATTCAAGGAAATGGTCACAAAATACACATACTCCATCATTAAGTGAATGTCCAACTTTTTAGACTATGACTGACACCATGGTGACTGTTGGGAGCCAAAATGTTATTATTTACATCTATGTCTGTAGGTTTGGATGCTGTGTCGAATAAACTAAAGAATGGAAAAGGTATATTCAAAAATCAATCATTGCAGAATTTTACACCTGTTTAGACTTAAAGATGGCATGAAACCTCTTCTATCAAAAACAGGTTAAAGAACACATCTGCCACTGTCCATAGCAGGATAGATTTGCTATAGGGATTTGCTCCTACTCTAGGAAAGTTCCTAAAATGGACAGAGGTGTCGAGTACTATGGTCAGACAGAAAGAAAATTCAAAAAGAAAAGAACTTAGTATACAGCAGCTGATAAATACTGGAAGGGTTAAATCTGTTTAATTTTCTGGCATTAGTTGATTAAAAAGAAAAATGTTTCCCAGCAGAGTACACCTTTAATATAAAGTTTTGTTTCCCATTCAGGTCTCTGATTGTAGGTAATGTTTAAAAAAACAACAAAAAAAACACCAGAAATCTCAGTTAAAGGAAACCTGTCATCAGCAATCCCAGCACACTATAAATTACTTGGGAATTTTAGAGTAATCAATCAATCATAGTTCAAAAAGCAGCCAGGTAACTAATCTTAGGGGCACTTCTCTAGCACAGAAGTTGGAGAGCCAGGGCGACCGCCGAGACTTGCCCCAGAGACTAGTCCTGGCAGTTTTTTTATACTATGATTACTCTGAAACACCCGCTGTCTCCACCAGTTTTTATGCTGCCTGTGGTTTGGCAGCATAAAATTGATGACAGATTCCCTTTAACAGTTCATATTGAACTCAGTTGAAGGTGTATAAATTTGTAATGCTTGCAGGTAGCCACAATGTCATGGCAAGTGGAGAGAGTAATGCCAGACCCTTTTCAACTACAGTCCCCCATAGCAGGTGCATGCCATGCCCTTACAGTAGGTATACAAGTATAGGATCAGTTATCTGTTTCTTAAAAGTACAAAATGCATAAGACAAGAAAGAAATGCACAGTATTTTCAGTAGTCCACAACCTACTATTGGGAAAAGCACTCATAGTATCCAGACCTTATGAATTCAGTATAGAGTCATCTATAATATGGTCAGTATTACTAAATATCTAAAACTGCAATCTAGTCACAAATGAGCCAAGCTGGTGACAAATAAAGTTAATGAACCAGGTGACAAGGACATGCTTGGTCTGTCCAGGTGATGTTCCTGGAGAAGCTGTTCTACAGGGACTGCTAGAGATGAGCGAATTTTAGAAAAATTTGATTAGACTGATCCACCAACTTTTCCTGAAAAATAAGTTTCGGTCCGAATTTATTTGTGATGAATCGTTATTAAAACCGGCTATTTCTGAGTTACATAGAGCCTCAATAGGGGTGTAGAACACTTTGCTTTGTCGTAACATGCATAGTGAGTGTGCTGTGTTAGTGAAATAATACTGTTATTCAGTATGACATGCAGATTGCAGGCATCGCTATTAGAATTTCTGCCGCAGAGCGTCTGGATGTGGCAGCAGGGAGACCATATGGTGTCAAAATTTAAGAGATTAAAGATATTTTTTTATGTAATTTTTATTTAATTTAATTTGAATTTATTTAAATTTTTTTGAGTACCCATTCTGGTGAGCATCGAGCTGGCAGTCCACCACGAGTCGAGCTACCACCTGTTACAGCCCCTGCCTCTCAGCGCCCCCCGACTGTCTTACTCTGTGTGGAACTGCAAATGTTTCATTTAATCAGTTATATTTCAATGTCATCAATCCAACATGCTTCATTGGATTATTGTGGCAATTCCATAGGTAATATATGGCGACGACTAGAGAGGAGTGAATTTCTAAAAATTTAATTTGTCTGATTTGAGTCGCTCATCTCTATTGAGGACCCATTGGAGGGCAAGTCTGGTGCCAGCAGCCGCGGTAATTCCAGCTCCAATAGTATAAAATTTGCTGCAGTGTATAAGTTCCTGCAGTGAAAAAGCTTGTACTTGTATCTTAAAATCGAGCTGGTGGTTCTCCGCTAGGCAAGCTACCACCTGTTCCAGCCCCTGCCTCTCAGCGCCCCCTCGACTGTGAAAGTGTGAATGTTTCATTTAATTAGTTATGGTTCATTGTTATTGCTCCAACCTGTTTGATTGGATTCTTGTGGTAATTCCCCAGGTAATATATGACGTTGATGACCATAGGGCCTCAGTCTTGAAAAATTACATCAATTTTTTTTTAATTTTAATTTAAGATTTTGATTAGATTCACAAGTTTGATGTCTTGGGTGCTCGAAGCATTTATTTTGAACTAATACTGTATGACCACAAAACCCAATATAACAAGGAGTCACATGGCAGCACAATGACAGAGCCTAGAGGTGGCAGCAGCCTGACGAGACCATAGGGCCTCACAATAGAAAAGATTAAAGATATTTTTGAAAATTTAAGTTGAAGATTAAAATTTTAAAAGTTTAGTTTAATTTAAGGTGGCAGCAGCATGAGTAGACCATAATCTGGCAGAATGACACAGCCTGGAATTGGCAGCAGCAAGAGCAGACCATAGGGCCTCACAATTGAAAAGATTAACCCCTTAAGGACCGGAGGTTTTTCCGTTTTTGCATTTTCGTTTTTTGCTCCTTGCCTTTAAAAAATCATAACTCTTTCAAATTTACACCTAAAAATCCATATGATGGCTTATTTTTTGCGCCATCAATTCTACTTTGTAATGACGTCAGTCATTTTGCCCAAAAATCTATGGTGAAGCGGGAAAAAAAATCATTGTGCGACAAAATTGAAAAAAAAAACGCTGTTTTGTAACTTTTGGGGGCTTCCGTTTCTACGTAGTACATTTTTCGGTAAAAATGACACCTGATATGTATTCTGTAGGTCCATACGATTAAAATGATACCCTACTTATATAGGTTTGATTTTGTCGGACTTCTGGAAAAAATCATAACTACATGCAGGAAAATTAATACGTTTAAAATTGTCATCTTCTGACCCCTATAACTTTTTTATTTTTCCGTGTATGGGGCGGTATGAGGGCTCATTTTTTGCGCCGTGATCTGAAGTTTTTAACGGTACCATTTTTGCATTGATAGGACTTATTGATCACTTTTTATTCATTTTTAAATGATATAAAAAGTGACCAAAAATGCACTATTTTGGACTTTGGAATTTTTTTGCGCGCACGCCATTGACCGAGCGGTTTAATTAATGATATATTTTTATAATTCGGACATTTCCGCACGCGGTGATACCACATATGTTTATTTTTATTTTTATTTACACTGTGTTTTTTTTTTTATTGGAAAAGGGGGGTGATTCAAACTTTTAATAGGGGAGGAGTTAAATGATCTTTATTCACTTTTTTTTTTCACTTTTTTTTTGCAGTGTTATAGGTCCCATAGGGACCTATAACACTGCACACACTGATCTTCTATGTTGATCACTGGTTTCTCATAAGAAACCAGTGATCAACGATTCTGCCGGATGACTGCTCATGCCTGGATCTCAGGCACTGAGCAGTCATTCGGCGATCGGACAGCGAGGAGGCAGGTAGGGGCCCTCCCGCTGTCCTGTCAGCTGTTCGGGATGCCGCGATTTCACCGCGGCTATCCCGAACAGCCCACTGAGCTAGCCGGGATGCTTTCGGTTTCACTTTAGACGCGGCGTTCAACTTTGAACGCCGCGTCTAAAGGGTTAATAGCGCGCGGCACAGCGATCAATGCCGCGCGCTATTAGCCACGGGTCCCGGCCGTTGTTAGAGGCCGGGCCCGACCCGCTATGACGCGGGGCCACGCCGTGGCCCCGCGTTATAGATCGGGAGTGGACACATGACGTTCCAGTACGTCATGTGTCCTTAAGGGGTTAAAGATATATTTTCAAATTTAAATTGAAGATTTTAAATAGATTACCATAATAATTTTTATGTTATGTCCCAGCAGAATGAGGAGACCACATGGCGGCACAATGACACAGCCTGGAGGTGGCACCTGCATGAGGAGGCCAAAATATAGCAGAGTGACCAAGCCTGGAGATGGCAGCAGCAAGAGGAGACCATAAGGTGACAGAATGATGCAGCCTGGAGTTGGCGACAGTCTGACCAGACCAAAGGGTCTCACAATTAAAAAGATTAAAGATATTATTTTAAATTGCATGTGGCCATTTTAACATCCTCTGGATGCAACAACACAGAGTAGCTGATTTTCCACCCAACAATCTGCATTGACTGACTGCTGCTGCCGCCGACTCCAGGAACCCTTGCTCTACTACCTCCCGAGCCAATAGGCTGCCGTGAAGCAGGTGGTCTACCCCAGGCATGTTTGGCTCCAGGCTTCCCACTGCGGCCACCATGCTGACTCACAACCATGCTACTATCTTGGTGGCTCAACTGCTGAATTACGGGCAACTTGCCACCCTCTTTTCCTGATGATGATGAAGCCCCTTCTGCACCTGGCTCCCAAGTGTGATCAGCTTCATCATCATCAAGTTGTGTCAACACATCACTGATGTCCTCCTCAGGTTCCTCAACAGTGTGGGCTTTTGGAGCCTGAACGCTCCAAACACCACATACCACGCCACTCTCCTCATCACTATTTGAAAGCCTAGCGAAGGAAGCGGGGGATGTCTCCACTTCTTGGCTGTGCAGTAGCTGCTGACTTTCCTCTAGTAGATTGTCCTGACTAAAAAGTGGAGCTGAACCCACAGCATAGGATACTTCTATGGGGAATGAAACAGCATAGGACAGAGGCAATTGAAGGACAGGCACTGCTCCCAGGTCGTGCCAACTGATGATTGCATCTGAGGAACCCACTGACAGTTGACTAAGGGTGTTCGATGTCACTTGTGATGAAGTGGATGACCGAGTTAACCAGTTAATGACAGCAGATGGGTTGCTAGTCAAGACACGACCGCTAGCGGATACCAGGAGCTCAGGCCTTTCGCGACTCCTGCTGCCATTCACCCCTAGTCTGCTGGGACCTCTGCCTGCGCCTCATGAATTAAGGCCTCTGCCACTCCTCTGTGCATGTCCTGGCACTTCTCTGTCTGACATACTTAGTGCGTATATGAGGGGAGGATAATACGCTCCACTGCACTTAAAGCACTCCAGCAGGTGTGCACTTTTGCCAAGCCTTTCACAGTAACTTGTCCCTTAAGACTTTAACAGGAACAAAATGGTACACCACTTAGATGTACGTATGTGGTTTGCACTTATGAGGGGAGTACAATGCGCTCCAGTACGCTTAAAACAGTATTTGTCTACAACACCAGCAGGTGTGTACTTTTGTCTGGTCTTTAACAGTAACTAGGCCCTTGAGACTTTAACAGGAACAAAATGGTACACCATTTTTATTGCTCTGCTCACCCTAACTGGCTGGCTACTATTAGCTTTTCAGTTGTTGTACACCAGTGCTGCAGCACACAGTCACTGTGTACTACACCCAAAATTGCACTTTTTCTCTCAATCTCACTCCCTTCCCTATCAGTGCTTCTAGGCTGGATTTGGGCTTGAGGTGAATCACTGCTGTAATACAATCAAAATTGCACTTTCTCCCTCAATCTCTCTCTCTTCTTTGTCAGTGCTTCTAGGCTACATTAGGGCTTGAGGTGAATCACTGCTGTAATACACCCACAATTGCACTTTCTCTCTCAATGTCTCTCCCTTCCCTATCAGTGCTTCTAGGCTGGATTTGGGCTTGAGGGGAATCGCTGCTGTAACAAATCTTTTCTGTGCAATACACTGCTCTCTGTCCCTCTCTCTCTGCATTAGAATGCTGATGTGACTGGCCGCAAGATGGCTCCCGTCGACCCTTGTTCCCACCTTCCCAGGATCCATTGCCCCATGTCCTCACATGTAGATCCCACATTTTAGATGCCCTGGAGCCTGGACCGCACTAAATGGAGTTTAATTAAGCAATTTGCGCCATTGAATCGCGGCCATATTCATATTCGTTAGGAATCAATTTTTGTTTTAAAATTCGTAACAAATTCGGATTCCTCAGATTCAATTTGCTCATCACTAGGGGCTGCTGTTCTCCATATAATAATGATTAGTGCAGGACTTCATAGGCACAGGATTCACGGCACTGACCAGGACAAAGGACCCTGGGGCTTAAGATATTCCACCCACTGGTTTATTAACAGCAATACAATGCGTTTCGGTGCGCATGCGCAGCTTCCTCAGGCATAGCAACTAGGTAAAACACTCAGAGTTATACACCCTAGTTGCGTTAACCCTTAATAGAAATAAACATAGTTATAACAGGCAGATATTTATGTACATTGATACCAGACCACAATAGGTATTAATAAAAAAATTAAAATATATACAATAAAAAGGAAAGAAAGAAGGGATTAATATACATAAGTATTAGTACCTCAAACTCTGAATATTACCTTCAAAAACATTCAAAAAATCTCCAGAACTTAATAGTCTCAGGTAGGCTCAGAGAATTGGCCGAGTGTCCTGTTCAGAATGAATCAATATGTGCCCCGGTGGTAAGAACCGCTGCCTGTGCTGTTCATTAATCAAGGAACGGACGACTCAGTTTAGGTCATCCCAGACACACAATACATATACTGTCAAAGGCAATGTATCTTGTGAAAGTTCCTGCCATGGACAGAGGTGTCAGCAGAGATCACTGTGGTCAGACAGAAAGGAAATTCAAAAAGAAAATAACTTTCTGTGGATCATACAGCAGCTGATAAGTACTGGAAGGATTAGGATTTTTTACTTTCAATCGTTTTTTATTGGTTTTAAAACATAAAAGAAACAAGTAACCACAGTGTTACATATACATATATCAGCAAGTATTCCGACGCTGTCATCTCCCTGTGTCCCCCAACTGTTTGGGGCCAGGCGAACACAAATTACAGAATACAACATTAACAGTATACAACAAATCTGTCTGTCTCTTTCCTCTATCATAACATCTTGGGAAGCCTTCACTGCTGATTTTTAAACTTCATTTTCATTTTCAAGTCGTGCTTTGCTACTTTTAGGAACATACGTCACTATGGGCTTAAATGCTAAATTCTATAATTTGTAATGATTTATGTCAAAAATATGCTTCTTAATAGGCATCTTCATTTTGGTATCCCCCGTAGGAGGCTCTCTCCCTGCCCCTATGTTAGAGAAACTCCTTCAATCAACTTTAATGCTGTAAGCGGATGCTGCCCAACCCGACCATCTGATGTGGAATTTAGCTAACGATCCCGAACCCCTGGCCAGTGTGTATTCAAACGCATAGGTCAAATTAAGTCTATCTACTACTGTTGTGCGTGTAGGTATTGAGGCAGTCTTCCAGCATCTAGTCAGTGCTATTTTTGCTATTATACAAAAAATACAAAAGAAATCCCTCATTGCATGTGGCATTTCATGCACACCTATAAACAGAAGTACTAGCTGTGGAGACCAATGCACCCTAGCTCTCTGAATCTCTGTCAACAGCGCTCTGCAGTCCTCCCAGAATGGTTTTATTAGAGGGCACTTCCACAATATGTGGATCAATGTACCTTTCTGGTCGCAGCCCCTCCAACATGTGTTAGTAGAGCCCGGATAGGCTAGCGCCATTTTGTCCGGCGTGAAATACCACCTTAAAATGGTTTTGTAAGCTGATTCTATGTGTGAGGAACACTGCAGAGCCCTGTGAACACCCTGGAAAGCTCTCTGCCATTCCCCAATTGGTATAACAATGTTCAAGTCTCTCTCCCATAGTCTAAGCGGATAGGATTTATTGCAAGTGTTCGTTTGAGTATATAGTAAATATAGCGGTGAGAGCCCTTTTATCTGTGAAGCTAGATATGTAAGGGTGGTAGGGTTCATGGAGATCTGAGTCGGTTTCAATGATCCCAGAAAATGTCGAATTCTAAGAAATTTATAAAAATCAGTACTAGGTAGATTGTACTTCTTCTGTATGTCCCCAAACGTCATCAGTCTACACTCCTCATATAGCTGTCCAATCGTGTTAATATTAGCTTTAATCCAGTTTGACAGGTCCATATCTCGTATGGAAGCTTGAACAAACGTCAACGGTAGGCTCAAGGGGCTCATGTCCACCCGGCCCTCCATTTTCGATAGGTAACTGGACCACGCCCTCAGAGAGGCGCGAACCATAGGGTTGCGGACAGTCGGGACCTCTACATTCCATACTGGAGTGTATAAAATGTCATGTAGTGAAAATGGATCTACTGATAAACTCTCTATCTTCACCCAAGGTGGGGGGGGGGAGGAGGACGACCACCAATGTCTCAGGAAGGATACCAATGTGGATACATAATATCCTTTTATATCTGGAGATCCCAAACCTCCTGCTAATTTAGATTTGGCCATGATAGCTGCATTCAAACGAGGTTTCTTACCGGCCCAAATAAATCTAGAGAGAATAGACGTGGCCTTCCGAAAAAAGGATTCTGGTATGTGAATTGGCATCGTGCGAAACAAATACAGTAACTTCGGCAGTAAAAACATCTTGAACGCCGCTATGCGGCCCATCCAAGATATCTCCATCGAAGAGTATTTATGTACCGCAGAGGTCAAGTCCGCTAACAATGGTTCATAATTTAGAGCATATAAAAGGGAGTGTGGCGAAGCCAAGTTGACTCCCAGGTATTTAATGCTATTAGGGCACCATTCAAAGCTATATGTAGACTTCAAGGACTGTGTAATACAAGGTGGGAGATTCAGTGGGAGTGCTTGCGTCTTGTTTGTGTTTAAATGATAATAGGAAAGCACTCCATAGTCCTCTATAGTTTTCATGGCCTCCGAGAGAGAGGACAGTGGGTTGGTCAGGGATAGTATAACATCGTCTGCATATAAAGAAATGAGGTGTGAAACACCAGCTATATCTACTCCAGATATATTATTGTTTAACCTAAGGGCCTGGGCTAGGGGTTCAATGGACAGGATGTATATTAGAGGGGAGAGGGGGCAGCCCTGTCTCGAGCCATTTGTGATCAGAAACTCCCTAGATAGGGAACCATTCGCCAATACTTTGGCTGTGGGACAGGAATAAAGAGAGGAAATAGCAGTGAGAATAGGACCTACGATACCCATCTGCTGTAGGACCGAGAAGGCAAACGACCAACGGAGTCGGTCGAATGCCTTCTCGGCGTCCAGGGCTAGGACCAAAGCCGGGGTGCCCTCAGTTTCTAGATTATAAAAAACATTCAGGAGCCTACGTGTGTTATCCGATGTTTGTCTTCCAGCTACAAAGCCTGCTTGGTCTGAACTAATTATGGAGGGTAATACAGCGGCCAATCTAGAAGCTAAAAGTTTCGCTAAGATCTTTATATCTTGATTTAATAAAGATATAGGGCGGTAGTTTTGCGGAGCATCTGCAGATTTACCGGGTTTTGGTAAAGTGGTTATAAGTGCCTGTAAATTTTCCTTGGGTAATTTCCCAGTCAGCATAGCTGTCTGGCAGAATTTAAGCAGATATGGGGATAGGAGTGTAGCATATTTTTTATAATATAAGCTAGAAAAACCATCGGGTCCGGGTGCTTTCCCTACTGGTAAAGATCTTATGGTATCCAACAGTTCTTGATGACTAATCTCCACATTAAGCGCCTTTATTTGTCCCTCTGTAAGAGAAGGTAAGTTCAATTTAGTCAAATAATGTTGAATAGCTGGCCTGGGGTCAGTCTCAGGCAGTGCCTGGTCTCCTAAATTATATAAATGGGAGTAAAAGGTTGCAAAACCGTCTGCAATGTCAGCCGGGGTATATAACTTAGTTTGCAATGTGGGATGGATTAGGAAGGGTATTCGGGATTTAATTTGTCGTTTTTTAAGTCGTTGGGCTAGCAGCTTACCTGCTTTGTTATCTTGAGCATAATAACGTGCTTGTAACTTTCGGTGTGCTTTTTCATATGTGTGTAAAAATAAACTGCGAAGTTCCTGCCGTATAGAAAAAAGAGAAGAAGCAGTTAGTGTGGAAGGAGAGGAAATATTCTCCCGTTCCGCTATTTGTAGGCGGGACAAGACATCTTTTAGTTTACTATCCCTTTGTTTTTTTAGTATGGAACTGTATTTGATACAGAGACCCCTAATAACTGCTTTATGGCAGTTCCAGAGGGAAACAGGACTGTCTACCGTAGTATTGTTTATGTGAAAATATTCAGTTATATCCTTTTCAAGCCTTCCAGAATATTCACAATGAGATAGCAAAAAAGGGTTAAGTCGCCATGAGTGTGCACGGGGGGAGGACATAGTATCTTTCAGTTCTATGGATATAGCTGCGTGGTCCGACCACTGAATAGTTTCTAAAGTAGTACCCGTAACTGAATTTAGTAAAGATGCACCAATCAAAAACATATCCACTCTAGAATAGGAATTATGTGCAGCTGAATAGAAAGAAAAGGATTTGTCTGTGCCATGTTCAATTCTCCATGGGTCATATAATTCCCTCTCCCATGCCCACCTGGCCAGAACTGAGGAAGACGCTCTAGTATGTGAAGTGGTGTCTAGAGCGGGATCCCACACTGAATTATAGTCACCCCCGAGTATCAGTGACCCCCACATTTGTTTCATTATCTTCCTGTAAAGTGAATTGAGAAAACCCAACTGTCCTGCATTAGGAGCGTATAACGAGACCAAAGTTAACGGGATATTATTAATCGTGCATCTCAAAATGACATATCTACCCTTTGTATCAGCATAAACTTCTTTCAGCTGGAAAGCTACTGTGTTTTTAATTGCTATCAAGGAACCCCTGGACTTAGTTTTGTAGTGAGACTGAAAAATATGTGGATAAGCTGTGTGCTTCAGTCTAAAGGCGTCCCTTGAGAGCAAGTGCGTTTCCTGAGCAAATATCACATCACTTCTAAGCGCCTGTGCCTCTTTCCAGAAATATGAACGTTTACAAGGTGTATTAAGCCCATTAGTATTGATACTACCTATGCGGATCCCCATTGGACCAGCATAATTCCTCTATATAACTAAGTTGAGTGCCTAAGTAACGGGAAGGGGTGTGTGTCTCCCAGCCAGCACCCACACCCCTACAGTGCAGAAGCAAAGCATCACTAACGAAGGCATGAGCATCATTTAAGCGACTTAGACAGAAAAAAAAAACTTTCACCATAAAGAAAAACATAAAACAAGAAAAACACACGAGCCATAGGCCCAACTCAGAAGAGCCCAAAAAACGAAGTGGGGCAACAGTCCAGTCCGAAGCCATAAGCGGACCTACACAGCCCTCCCGAACCTGTAGATAGTAAAATAGTTTCCGTCACCAACTTCAGCTAGGCTACAGCCCATTCTTTTCGTATCTTGGGAGCCGAGTTGGTAGATCTAGATGATCTGCCTTGTATTGGAGGTAAGTTCCATGATGAGAGGAGAGATTGTCCCTCAGACGCTGAGCGAATGACGTGGGTTTTATTGTCCCTTCGTACCAATAAACGAGCAGGAAATCCCCATCTGTATGCGATATTTGCTGACCGGAGGGCCAGAGTGATAGGTTGCAGCAAACGTCTCGCTTGCATTGTTGCCGCTGACAAATCAGCATACACTGCCACCTGATGGTAGGGGGCAGGGAGTCCATTATTTTTCCTGGAGTACTCCATAATTTTTTCTTTTATGGTAAAAAAATGGACCCTTGCCAGTATATCTCTTGGGACCGATTCGTCCAAATGGCGGGGTTTAGGTATCCGATGAGCTCTGTCGACCTCCAGTTCCTGAGGTGTGCAATCTGGTAGCACAGTGTGGATTAAGGAGCGTACATATGAAGGGATGTCCATAGGCTGTATTGACTCCGGGAGCCCCCTCAATTTAAGGTTGTTGCGGCGGCTCCTGTCCTCCAGGTCAGCTATCTTTTCTCTTAGCATAATGACCTCCTCCTCCAACTCTGTATGGGAGTCTATAAGTATGTTGTGAGATTCAGAGAATTCCTCCATCTTGTTTTCAAGGTGATCTATCCGCCCACCAAGTTCATCTATGGTGCTGTTCAGTGGGGATATTGTTTTTTGCATATCTTGTAAAAAGGTCTGTCTCAGTATCAGTAGCATATTTTTCATGGCAGTGTCTGTCAGTGGCGCTCCAGACACCTCCAGTGAGCCAAGAGCACCCAGTTCCTCCACCTCTCCCTCCTCAGCGACTAGCAAGCCCTGTACCTCCGCTCTGGGTGATGTGCGAGCTGCCTCCTGCGATGAGCCGAGTTCTGGTGTCGTGGCTGGAGGAGGGGAGGCCGGATCCAGCAGTGCAGGCCCCGCTCCTCTACCATGCAGGCTCCCCGAACGGAGCGCCGGACTTTCGCGGCCGCCATCTTCTGTGCGATTCCTCTCCCCGTTCTTTGCTGCCAAGGAGCTGTGCAGCGCCGGGTCTGACGTGGATCTGCGGGGAGGAAGTTCAACCTGTATGCGAGGTGGGTCCGGAGAGCGGGGCCGCAATGTGTCTGTGAATGTCCCGGATTCGGCGCCATCTTGCTCCCTCTGCTTGCTTCTTGTGAAGCTAAATTTAGCTAGAGTCCCTTGCCGTGCGATCCTTTTTCTGCGACCGGACATGCTGGGTGATGGTTCCCCCACTCTTTGAGCCAAAAAAAGATCGTGGTGACCGCTTGTTTAGTTGCTTTTTCGGGCTACAGGATCGGAGCTCCTATGCTATGCAGCCATCCACCTCGGCAGCCAGACCACGCCCCCTGGATTAGGATTTTTTAATAGAAGTAATTTACAAATATGTTTAACTTTCTGGCACCAGATATTAAAAATGTTTTCCAGTGGAGTACCCCTTTAATAATGTCTCAGAGGAGAGGAAAACATGAACCATGACTTGCTTGTGAATATCAGTAAAATAAGCAGGATTTACAATAAAAACTGAAAGCAATTTATCTTCTACACATTGGCGATAAGGCAGATAAGTGGCAGGTAGGACTTGCAATGCCCATATTTTCCAAGGCTCAGTGTCCTAGGAAGTAATCTCTGAGGATTGAATGTACAATATAATAACAGGCCATCTATCTCAGGCAACAAACCTAATAAAAATTCACAATAAATATATATTCAATATTTATTTCCCGGTGAATTCATCCACAAAATTTTAACAAGATTGAATTCATATAATATCACTGTTGCTAGGGACCGTTGCCTGCAATGTTCTCTGTAAGCCTTTGTAGCTAGTGAGCGGAGATGTTAGGGTCGGGACCTGGGCTCTATTCCTTCTAAATTGGGCAGTCTACATATAAATATTACCGCATGGAGCTAAATTATTTGGAATAAGTTTGTAGGGAAGTCACTGGGGTTTAGGGCAAAAAAGGAAATAATGTCTGCATGCCCGGTGGTCTAAGGCAGATAAAAGGGTTAATGATGCACAGACCCCATTTGCAGTGAGTTCACAATGACAACTTCCTCTAGCAGATTGTTCCATAGTCTCACTGCTCTTACAGTAAAGCAGGGCTTCCCAAACTGGGTGCCACGACACACTAGTGTGTTGGAGGCAACCACCAGGTGTGTCGTGGGACCTTTCAGTCCTGCAGCAGCATCCACCGCTGTGCACTGATTTAAAGTGGCCACAGTGTCGGCTGCCTGTTCAAGATCAGCAGCACGGGCCACGGTCACTTGAAAAAAGTGAGCAGCGGTGGCTGCTGGGATGACCCTGATGTCACGCCGAGGAGAAGAGCTGGAGGACGTCACTCATAAGTGTCCTGCTGAGGATGTTGCTCTTCATAGAGGGGGTGATAAGGGGGGTGGGAAAATTGAAATGGCACAAGGGGCGGATCACGGTGGGGTAATAATGTGGCACAAAGGGTGATAAACGGAGGATTGAAATAGAACAGGTGGAATAAACAAGGAATAAAATTGCACGGGGTGGGAATCAGGGGGGGATTATGTGGCTTCGGGAATAAGGGGGGAGAGAATTAAAATGTCAGGTCAAGGGGAGGTAATGATGTGGCACTGGTGTGGTATTGCAATTATTAAATGCTATGAAATTAGATATTCATAATAGTAAAAATGTATGCATAAAATAGTAGTATTTTCATTAAACTAGATTTCAACATGAGGCAAAACATCCCTATCAGTCAATAGAAGTTGTTATATCTTTGCATGAAAGTAATTTCCTATAAGGATTGGCCAATGTTGCTAAATAATTATATCTTAGTAGCACATACCAGACATCACATTTCTCTAGAATCATACTGATGTGAGGACTGTGCCCCCTACTGGTGAAACCCAAGATAATGCTAATGCCAATCAATCAGACACCACTTGCCATGTATCGTGTGCAAAGAAGAACAACGAAAGAAGAAAATACAATATGGTTTAGTCTTGTGGTTAATACTTCTCAATTTTTTTTTTGTAAATGTTGTTGATAAAAATGCTTATTGGGGGTAGAAAATTGGTGCAGAGAAAAATTTTAAGCCTGGTCCTGTCCACCTTATATGCTCATATTCACTCCGCCCCCCCCCCCCCCTTATTTTCAAAAGACAAGTGATAATTCTATTCTCCTTTTGATACCTGGTAAGTAGGCTTTGAGAAAAACATCCAATTGTGGTGCCAAGATTAATCCTTTTTTTCTCATTGCCCTCTTAACATATCACTGCCAATTCCAGCTTGGAACCCAGGAAGATCCAAGATGGCTAACCCCATCAAGATAGACTATATGCTGGTTGAGTTGTTGTGCTCTGAGCACAATAATTTCTGATAAGCGCAAAGTATAAATGTTTCCACTGCATCAGCCCACAATTAGTGCTCTAGGATCGCGCTGTGTTTTCTGTTCTCCTCATTTTAACTTTTTACACGTGACCTTTTACATGTATTTTGCCCCATGTAACTTAAATGAGAACTGTCATTTTGCTAAAACTTTTTATATAATGCAGATAATAACATTATATGTATATTTGTAAAATAAGTAGGCTTGCATTGAGGGGGCGGAGCATGATGTCACACGGGGGCGGGGCCGTGACGTCAAAATGCTCCGACCCCGTGATCATCAGTAATCAGACCCGGAGCGAACATGCTCCGGGGACTGATTGTAACGGGGTGCTGCGTGCAAGATCATGGCGGGACCCCCGCCGTCAGGCATCTTATCCCCTATTAGGCATCTTATCCCCTTATTTGGATAGGGAATAAGATGTCTTAGCACCGGAGTACCCCTTTAAAGGGAATGTGTCACCAAATGTGATAATTTTTTTTTTTTTGAGGTTTAATAATTTTTCACATTTTTTAAATATTTTTGGAAATATTTCAAGAAACATTTACTTGTCACAAAATATTAAAAATTTAATAATAACTTGTCATATCACCGACTGCTGACCAGCAGAGGGAGCTAACGTGAGAAATCTGGTGAAAGCAACTTGCCTGGCTGCTGCAAACTAGACTTCACCCGTCTACCTCCCTTCTCTGTCTATGTGAAAAAGGAGAGGGGGAGGGGGTTTGCAGTTTTTTCAATTCCACTGTCACCGTTTTGTAGGTGTCTGAAGAGTGGTAAAGAACAGACTAGATGTCTCTTGCTAGGTCTTGTCCCTGCAGCTATTGCCCATTTGTGCCCATTTGTCACAAAATACAGGAAGTGTGGGTGAGATAAGCAGGGCTCTGTGGTGAGACAAAATACAGAAGATGCGTACTTTATTTTCCTTGTGGTGGCAATGCAGTAAAAATTATTACTTACTGGTCCCCCCACAGCTAATGGCTGATGGTCCCAGCAAAGAAACAGTTTGACATTGGCTTGTTATCATGGGAATCATCTAACAAGAAGAGAACCCTTTAGCCCCTTAAGGACCAAGCCCATTTTTTACCTTAAGGACCAGACCATTTTTTGCACATCTGACCACTGTCACTTTAAGCATTAATAACTCTGGGATGCTTTTATTTATGAATTTGATTCCGAGATTGTTTTCTCGTGACATATTCTACTTTAACATAGTGGTAAATTTTAGTCTATATTTGCTTCATTTCTTGGTGAAAAATGGAAAAATTTCATGAAAAATTTGAAAATGTGGCATTTTTTTTTTACTTTGAAGCTCTCTGCTTGCAAAATAGACATATCAAATACATCATATATTGATTCACATATACAATATGGCTACTTTATGTTTGCATCATACAGTTGACAAGTTTTTACTTTTGGAAGACATCATAGGGCTTCAAAGTTCATCAGCAATTTTCCAATTTTTCACAACATTTTCAAAATCTGAATTTTTCAGGGACCAGTTCAGTTTTGAGGTAGATTTGAGGGGCCTTCATATTAGAAATACCCCATAAATGACCCCATTATAAAAAAAATCCTCAAAGTATTCAAAATAATATTCAGAAAGTGTGTTAACCCTTTTGGTGTTTCACAGGAATAGCAGCAAAGTGAAGGAGAAAATTCAAAATCTTCATTTTTCTATATATTCTTTAGACTCAGTTTTTGAATTTTTACAAGGGGTAAAAGGAGAGAAATCACCCAAAATTTGTAACCCAATTTCTCTTGAGTGAGGAAGTACCTCATAAGAGTATGTAAAGTGTCCTGTGGGCGCAGTAGTGGGCTCAGAATGGAAGGAGCGACAATAGGATTTTGGAGAGTGAGTTTTCTGAAATGTTTTTTTGGGGGGAATGTCATATTTAGGAAGCCCCTACGGTGCCAGAACAGCAAAAAAAAAAACACATGACATACTATTTTGGAAACCACACCCCTCAAGGAATATAACAAGGGGTACAGTGAGCCTTTACACCTCACAGGTTTTTGACAAATTTCCGCTAAAGTTGGACGTGAAAATGAAAAATTTTATTTTTTTCAATAAAATGCTGGTGTTACTGGAGCCACTGGCGTTTGACAGATCTTTGGAACAGTGGGCTGTGCAAATGAAAAATAAATGTTTTCATTTTCACAGACCACTGTTCCAAAAATCTGTCAGACACCTGTGGGGTGTAAATGCTCACTGTACCCCTTATTACATTCCCTTCGGGGTATAGTTTCCAAAATGGGGTGACATGTGGGGGGAGGAGGTCCACTGTTCTGGCACCATGGGGGCTTTGTAAACACACATGGCCTTCAATTTCAGACACATTCTCTCTCCAAAAGCCCAATGGCGCTCCTCCTCTTCTGACCATTGTAGTTTGCCCGCAGAGCACTTTACATCCACATATGAGGTATTTCCATTCTCAGAAGAAATGGGGCTACACATTATTTTTTTTGCTATTTCCCTTGTGAAAATGAAAAATGTAGGGTAACACCAGCACTTCACCCAAGTGGAAGCTTCAGATTATTCTTTATTAAGCAAACAGAATGGTGGTGTCAGACAGGTGGAGAAACAGGAACGCAGAGGACCTCAGCGTACAGGTGTTATTTTTTTTTTCATTTTCACATTCAAATTTAACGAGAATTCGTCAAGCACCTGGGGGTGTTAAGGCTCAATATACCCCTTGTTAAGTTCCATGAGGTGTGTAGTTTTCAAAATGGGGTCACATTTGGGTATTTATTGTTTTGAGTTTATGTCAGAAACGCTGTAAAATCAGCTACCTGTGTTCAAATCACCAATTTAGATGCAGTCAAATGTACATGTCGCTCTCACTCCTGAGCCTTGTTGTGCGCCTGCAGAGCACTTTGCGTCCACGTATGGGGTATGTCCGTACTCAGGAGAAATTGAGTTACAAATTTTGGGGGTCTTCTTTTTCCCTTTACAGCTTGTGAAGATTAACCCCTTAAGGACCAAGGACGTACCGGTACGTCCTTGGTCCTGCTCTCCCGATATAACGCGGGGTTACACAGTAACCCCACGTCATATCACGGCGGGCCCGGTGTCATAGTGAAGCCGGGACCCGCCTCTAATAGCGCGCAGCACCGATCGCGGCGCTGCGCGCTATTAACCCTTTAGCCGCTCGCTCAGAGCTGAGCCGCGCGGCTAAAAGTGAAAGTTGCCGGCTAGCTCAGTCGGGCTGTTCGGGATAGCCGCGGCTAATCGCGGCATCCCAAACAGCTGACAGGACAGCGGGAGGGCCCCTACCTGCCTCCTCGCTGTCCGATCGCCGAATGACTGCTCAGTGCCTGAGATCCAGGCATGAGCAGTCATGCGGCAGAATCGTTGATCACTGGTTTCTTATCAGAAATCAGTGATCAGCATAGGAGATCAGTGTGTGCAGTGTTATAGGTCCCTATGGGACCTATAACACTGCAAAAAAAAAGTAAAAAAAAAAAAAGTGAATAAAGATCATTTAACTCCTCCCCTATTAAAAGTTTGAATCACCCCCCCTTTTCCAATAAAAAAAAAAAAAACACAGTGTAAATAAAAATAAAAATATATGGTATCACCAGGTGCGGAAATGTCCGAATTATAAAAATATATCCTTAAACCGCTCGGTCAATGGCGTGCGCGCAAAAAAATTCCAAAGTCCAAAATAGTGCATTTTTGGTCACTTTTTATATCATTTAAAAATGAATAAAAAGCGATCAATAAGTCCTATCAATGCAAAAATTGTACCGTTAAAAACTTCAGATCCCGGCGCAAAAAATGAGCCCTCATACCGCCCCATACATGGAAAAATAAAAAAGTTATAGGGGTCAGAAGATGACAATTTTAAACGTATTCATTTTCCTGCATGTAGTTATGATTTTTTCCAGAAGTCCGACAAAATCAAACCTATATAAGTAGGGTATCATTTTAATTGTATGGACCTACAGAATAAAGATAAGGTGTCATTTTTACCGAAAAATGTACTACGTAGAAACAGAAGCCCCCAAAAGTTACAAAACTGCGTTATTTTTTTCAATTTTGTCGCACAATGATTTTTTTCCCCGTTTCACCGTAGATTTTTGGGCAAAATGACTGATGTCATTACAAAGTAGAATTGGTGGTGCAAAAAATAAGCCATCATATGGATTTTTAGGTGCAAAATTGAAAAAGTTATGATTTTTTAAAGGCAAGGAGCAAAAAACGAAAATGCAAAAACGGAAAAAACTCCGGTCCTTAAGGGGTTAAACGTAGGGGGTAACACCAGCAAGTTAACGTAAAAAAATTTTTTTTTTTACACTAACATGCTGATGTAGACCTCAACTTTACCTTTTCATTAGGGGTAAAAGGAGAAAAAGCACCCCAAAATTTGTAACACTATTTCTCCAGAGTACAGAAATTCTCCATGTGTGGTACTAAACTGTTGCCTTGAAATACGACAGGACATCAAAGCAAGAGAGCGCCATGCACATTTGATGCCTAAATTGGGGATTTGCATCCGCCACCAAAGTACCCTATGGCACCGTTTCCCAAACATGGTGTCTCCAGCTGTTGCTAAACTCCCAGCATGCTGTGGTAAACCATCGGGTGAATGGCGGGACCACGGGTATGGCAGTGTAGGTTGGTGGGATCAGATGGTATTAACCCAGGGGCTGGATGGTATTAACCCATAGTGTTCGTGACGCCATTGTGGTTTTCAGGTTCCAGAACACCACACGCCCGGATTCTCCGCTATCCCAATTGCTAGAAGTGAAATGAGAGTCCACAACCAGTTGTGGTCAAACGGAGGCTTTACTGAGTAGAAGACAGGTGTAATTATCTTCACAGCTAAGGCCAGAATTCCCAGAGTGGTTGCCAGGACCCAGAGGACTCTTGCAGCTTGCTCGACCAATATACGTGTAGTTAACCTGACTTGAAATTAGACTTGACTTGACTATGTGCAGGACTTGACTAGTTTCCTTGACAGCAGACATAGACTTGAGACCTACTGGAGAGACAGTAGCTTTGTGGCCCTCCAGATGCTGATCACTTGCCTTGAGTTCTCTGGTAGCTAGAAGGGTAGCTGGTGGTAAGTGCTAAGTGAGTGAATAGTAATGGCCGACCCTTTATAGAGTGGCGGGCTGGACTAAAGCCCATTGGTCAAGCTGTGGGTCATTGTCAGGATCCGGACTGGTATGCGGAGAGGACACTGGTGGTGGATCCTCTGTCAGTGAGGTGATGGCGTGGGCCGTACCAGGGGAACAGAATCTAAGGGGTTACTGGTTTTCATCAGAGCCCGCCGCAAAGCGGGATGGACTTGCAGCGGCAGGTAACCCCCAGGTCGTTCCACCCGATATCGACTCAACCTCACTGACAGCTGAGACAGACGTGGTACACAAGGACTAGACAGAGGCGAGGTCAGATGTAGCAGAAGGTCAGGGCAGGCAGCGAGGTCCGTAGTCAGGGGCAACAGCAGAAGGTCTGGGTAAACAGGCTAAGGAACACACAATAACGCTTTCACAGGGCACAAGGCAACAAGATCCGGCCAGGACAGGAAGGGGAAGTGGGTTTTTATTAGGAATGGGGCAGATGGAACCTAATTAGGGTGATTGGGACGGTGCACTGGCCCTTTAAATCTGAGAGCCCCGGCGCGCGCACGCCCTAGAGAGTGGGGCCGCGCGCCCTGGGACCCAGCAGGAGATCGGGACAGGTGAGTGGGACGGGACGCGATCCGCTGACGGGCACGTCCCGCTAGGCGGATCGCATCCCCACCGGCGTAACAGTACCCCCCCTTTGGTCTCTCCTTCTCTTTGGATCCTAGAAACCTGTGGACGAGTTGGTAATCAGGGACACTAGTGGCAGGCATGCCGAAGGTAGGGACAGGAGCAGGGGAGATCAGAGACTCTGGAGGTATGATGTGCAGAGGAAGAGCTTTGGCTTGCTTCTTGCAGAATACATCTGAATAGTCCTGGTAAGCCTTGGGAAGGCCCGGTAAAGAAGAAGCCTCAGGGGTTTGACTAGTGGAAGCAGATGTGAGACATCGCTTGTGACAAGAAGGACCCCAACTTTTGATCTCCCCGGTGGTCCAGTCGAGGGTAGGAGCATGACACTGGAGCCACGGCAAGCCGAGAAGAACTTCAGAGGTGCAGTTAGGCAGAACGAAAAATTTAATTTTTTCATGGTGAAGTCCAATGCTCATGGGCAGGGGTTCATTGCGGTAGCGCACAGTGCAGTCCAATTTCTCTCTGTTTACTGATGAAATGACGAGAGGTTTGACGAGTCGGGTAACAGGTATACTGAATTTATCGATGAGAGAGGCTTGAATGAAATTTCCTGCTGAACCAGAGTCCAGAAAGGCCACAGCGGAGAAGGAAGTCTTAGTACTTGCGGGTAGAGAAATCCGTACTGGTGTAGTCAAATGTGGAGAGGATGAGTTTACACCAAGTGACGCCACTCCCACGTGAACAGGGTGCGTGCGTGCGTTTCCCTGACGGGGAGGACGAATAGGGCAGTCCACCAGGAAATGTTCGGTACTGGCACAGAACAGGCATAAATTTTCATCTCTGTGACGAGACCTCTCTTCTTGGGTCAGGCGAGACCGATCCACTTGCATAGCCTCCTCGGCGGGAGGCACAGGAGTAGATTGCAGAGGATTCTGGAAGAGAGGTACCCAGTGATCAAGGTCCTTTTCTTGGCAGAGCTCCTGGCGTCTTTCAGAAAAACGCATATCGATGCGGGTGGCCAACTGAATAAGTTCAGACAGGGTAGCAGGAATTTCTTGTGCGGCCAGCACATCTTTGATGTGACTGGATAAGCCTTTCTTGAAGGTCGCTCAGAGGGCCTCATTATTCCAGGATAGCTCAGAGGCGAGGGTGCGGAACTGGATGCCGTACTCGCCCACAGAAGAAGTCCCTTGGACAAGGTTCAATTGGGCTGTCTCGGCTGAGGAAGCCCGGGCTGGCTCCTCAAAGACACTGCGTACTTCTGAGAAGAAGGACTGGATAGTAGCGGTGGCGGGATCGTTGCGGTCCCAAAGTGGTGTGGCCCAGGACAAGGCCTTTCCAGATAGCAGACTGACCACGAACGCCACCTTAGACCATTCTGTAGGGAATTGGTCTGACATCATCTCCAGGTGCAGGGAACACTGGGACAGGAATCCACAGCACAATTTAGGGTCCCCATCAAACAAGCGGAGTCTGGAAGTGGCAACTTGCTGCGGAAGAGAAGCAGAAGCTGGCGGAGGAGATGGTTGCTGCTGTAGAGGCAGAAGCTGCAGTAGCATGGCGGTCAACTGCGTCAGCTGTTGTCCTTGTTGGGCAACCACGGTGGCGAGGTCATCGAGACTTGGCAGCGGCACCTCAGCGGGATCCATGGCCGGATCTACTGTCAGGATCCGGACTGGTATGCGGAGAGGACACTGGTGGTGGATCCTCTGTGTCAGTGAGGTGATGGCGTGGGCCGTACCAGGGGAACAGAACCTAAGGGGCTACTGGTTTTCACCAGAGCCCGCCGCAAAGCGGGATGGACTTGCAGCGGCAGGTAACCCCCAGGTCATTCCACCCGATAGCGGCTCAACCTCACTGACAGCTGAGACAGACGCAGTACACAAGGACTAGACAGAGGCGAGGTCAGACGTAGCAGAAGGTCAGGGCAGGCAGCGAGGTTCGTAGTCAGGGGCAACAGCAGAAGGTCTGGGTAAACAGGCTAGGGAACACACAATAACACTTTCACAGGGTACAAGGCAACAAGATCCGGCCAGGACAGGAAGGGGAAGTGGGTTTTTATTAGGAATGGGGCAGATGGAACCTAATTAGGGTGATTGGGCCAGGCACCAATTAGCGGTGCGCTGGCCCTTTAAATCTGAGAGCCCCGGTGCACGCGCGCCCTAGAGAGTGGGGCCGCCCGCACCCGGACCCAGCAGGAGATCGGGACAGGTGAATGGGACGGGACGCGATCCGCGGACGGGCACGTCCCGCTAGGCGGATCGCATCCCCGCCGGGCACGACAGAGCAGTGTCTCCGCTCAGTGCTGCTGACCGGAGCGCTGCAGGGCAGAAGACGCCGCGAGTGCTCCGGAGGAGGAGGGTGACCCGGAGCGCTTGGCGTAACAGTCATAGGTTAAGCTGGTGCTCTCTGGGAGAACATGTGACAACAAATCATGTGACTGCATAACATAACATGTGACACGCTTACTCACAGGTCCTTGAGACCTCCCACAGGTCCTCCATACTACCTATACATAGGGATCCTGTCTAAGCATTAAAGTGATACACTCACCTCTACAAAACCAACAGGGGGAGTCCCTGCAGGGGAGCCCCAGGTAACTGAGGGACTCAACCTGGCAGGGCCTAAAGGTAGTACAGGGCCATGTCCTGTACTGGGACATGACAATGCCTTGACAGTCTGTGGCTGTCTGGCAACATTGGGAGTTGTTGTCTTTCAACAGCTGGAGGCTCTGTTTTGGAAACGGTGCCGTACAAGACTTTTTTTTATTTTTATTGGGGGGGGGGGGGGGGACTGTGTAAGGGTGTGTATAGGTAGTGTTTTACTTTTTATTTTGTGTATTGTAGTGTAGTGTTTTTAGGGTACATTCACATGGGTGGGGGTTTACAGTGAGTTTCTCGCTGGGAGTTTGAGCTGCGGGGGAAAATTTGCTGCACCTCAAACTTGCAGCAGAAAACTCACTGTAAACCCCTGCCCATTTGAATGTACCCTGAGGGGAACCTTCAGCTGTTGCAATACTACAACTCCCAGCATGCACTGACAGACCATACATGCAGGCACATTGGTTGTGAAACACTGAGAGTTTGTTACTTAACTCAGTGTTTCACAACCAGTGTGCCTCCAGCAGTTGCAAAACTAGAACTCCCAGCATGTATGGTGGTCTCTCAGTGCATACTGGGAGTTGTATCTTTGCAACAGCTGGAGGCACACGGGTTGCGAAACACTGAGTTAGGACACAAGCTCTGTTTCACAACCAGTGTGCCATATGCTATTGCAAAACTGCAACTCTCAGCATGCATTGACAGCCAAAGGACATACTGAGAGTTGTAGTTTTGCAACAGCTGGAGACACACTGCTACAACTTCCAACATGCCCTTCGGATGTCCGTGCACGCTGGTAGTTGTAGTATGCAACAGCTGGAGGCACACTTTTTCATAGCTGTTTTTCCAGCTGTTGCATAACTGCAACCCCCAGCATGCACAGACTACCAAAGGGCATGCTGGGAGGTGAACAGGTCTCACCAGCTGTATATTGCCGCCTGCACCGCCAGGACTACTGACGCTGCTGCCACCGCTCCTGCTGCTCCTGTCCGCCACCACCGCTCCTGAGGGGACCCCCGCCGGACCAGGCAAAGGTAGGAGACCCCCGCTATCCCCGATCACCGCCCCGATAGCCGCCCCAATCAGCAGGGTAGTGATTGGTCGGTTGTTCCAACCGATCAATCACATGATTGTGAGGTGGCACCCGTGCCACCTCACTCCTACTTTGCGAGAGTGAATGGGGCTGTTTTGGACCTGATTGATCCTGAATCACCACAAATCACTGGTCTGAACTGACTTAGAACCCCCCCAGGGGTTTGCACGGGGTGCCTGCTGAATGATTTCAGCAGGCATCCCGGTCTGGTGCCCGCCCAGCGAGCAGTGGGGACCGGAATTCCCACAGGCATGCAAGTACGCCCTTGGTCCTTAAGTACCAGGACGTCAGGACGTACCTGTACGCCCGTGGTCCTTAAGGGGTAAAAATGGTTTTGGTAAAAAGGGGCATGGTTTTCATGAAAGTAGAGTTCCTTAAGAATTCTGGCACAAGATTATGGTATAGTTTAAGCCAAAACATAGGCTAGACTAAAAGTACACCAGCGTTAGTTACTGTTATAAATCTGGCGCATTCTTAGACTAAGTTTACAGCCTAAGAATTAAACTGTTTAAATAAATCTAGGCCATGGCTCGTGTCCCCCAGAGTGGGACAAACTTATAAAGATTGGGAATATGGACATATGTTTTCTTCATAAAATAATCCTTTTGAAATTGAACAGGTCAAAAAAACTAAGTATATATATTTTTTTTTTTATTGAAAAAAGTCCAATCAAACTTTATTTAACTTTTTTTCTAAAGTTCAGCAAAAATAATTGTAGAGGCTTGCAATTGGTAAATACTCCAAGATAGACTTTTCAGTAAATAAATAGAAAAACCAGTGACCTTTATCAGGCAGCAAAACTAATGGTCCTGATTCCTCCAGGTATGACATATTAACTAGAAGTCTGTACCTTTCATTTTTCAGTAGTCAAACAACTATCCTGACAAAAAGCAGTATCAATAGCTATGAAACCTTGTAAAGAAAACTTTAACATTGAATTTTCTGAAGCAATCTTGGCTACTTTTCTTCTGGGATTTAGACATTTCACAAAATGCATGTTTTTTTGTTGTTCAAAAAGTACAAATTTGTGCTCTTTGGACTCCCAACGACAACAACAACAACACTTCCAGGCAGACAAAATCAAAAACTTTCATTTTATTCTGTCCTTAATGTAACAAAAAACAAAAAATAAGGGCAGCATTTCAAGCTAATAGGTCCTCTCCAACATTTTATATGAATTTATGTGATAATGTGTAAAGGAAAAAAATGAAACAGGAAAGTATATGATATATCTGAGAGCTGCATTGTTTATCAATAAACCATCTGTTGCTTCTCTGAACTGTTGTTTAAATAATGAAACATATATATTTTTTAATTCTTCTAATTTTCCATTTAATTATTTATATCATAAAATAATCCAAAAATGTTACAATTTTTATTTTTACCATAAACCTGAACCTAAGCTGAAACTGTCCCGTCTGGTGATAATAAGGAGGAGGCTACTGGAAAGTGATCTGTAGAGTGCTACAGTGAAAGGTGACACTAGTAGATAGAGAAAACAATATATGAAGCTCAGAGATCCCTGAGGGGTGACCTCTGCACAGGTCACAGAGAATGCCCAGTAACGTTTCCCTTTCAAATGAATGGTACACCTCCGGTCTGTTGTTGCGTATGTCCATGGGGCTTCCTGTAAAGCATTTATTTAAAGAGTACCTGTCACCAAGCTAAACTTTTAATATATTGTTCCTTATGTAATTATAAGACACTTTTCTATTTCCTTGCTGTTAAAATTCTCATCCTTTTTATATGTTTTTAATGTGATTGAAAAAACACCCACTAGGTGGCTCTGTTCTGTTCCCTGCTGCATGCCTGGCAATAGACCAAACTCAGGAAGTCCATGCAGGGCATGGCGAGACACAGCTCTCGTAAACTTCAGTGACGTGGTACTGGGAACGCCCACTTTTTCCGGCCGGGAGCTCACACAATGTGGGCTAGGGAAAAGGTATGATACTGAGCTTTTTAAAGCGTGGAAAAAATTTTTAGGGGCAGGAGGGGTGTTAGGAGTAGTTAGGGAATATATAGGGATTTAGTTTAGAAAATATGGTTTGATGACAGGTACTCTTTAAATGCTATTAAAACAGCTCATAATGTAAAATAATAATAATAATAATAATAATGATAGCCTCTTCAAAATACCCTATGGAATATGAGGTTCTACAGATGGGCTAAGTTTACTAGGTTCCTGTAGTAACTATAGTAAAGTTTACATTGCAGAACAGTTATACTATAGACTTGAATGAGACTTGGACTTGCTGCATTGTACTGTATAACCCATATTAGTCTTGTAGTTGAACGACAAAAAATACAACCTAAATAATAAACACATCTTGTCAATAAAAATTGTTAAAGTAGCTTGCAGCAGTATTTAAAAATAATAGGAATCCTAAGTAATTGTATTCCATATTCTTTGTGTTTCCACGTTCCATTCTCAATGTTTAATCTGTAAAAGTCATTAGCTGAAAACTCAACTGTGAAATTGGTGGCTAATATTTATTTCATTAATAGTACATAGCACATTCCCCTCTGTAACCTGAAAATACAACATTAGCATTTTAATTAAAATGCTGAAAAAGCCAGAATTAAGCCTTAGGTAAAACTGGCTTCTATTATCAACTCAACAAAATAAAATAATGTTCTATGCATTATCAAATACTGTAAACTTCAAAATGTCTCCAAATAGGATACAAATTGTGTTTTTAGCATATCCATTATTGTGGCGGCCCAGTACAGGAGTTGCACCCCTGTACCATTGCTGCCCTGTCAGGCCGACTCCATTCAGTGACCCCTAGCCCCCCCCCCCACCACCACCACCACCTATGTTCCATATCTAATGTGAAAAACCTATGTTAGCTAATGTAAAGTGTACAAATTGTCATACACTTTTTAAGTAATGTTGCTATGCATTGTAACCAAGGAAGGTACCCGTGACCCTGTGACCTACAGGCTGACCTATGGGACCCATCCAGAGTCTCCCCCATATAAACTCTGGGAGGAACTAGCTACTTAATTCTTGCTCTGCTGAGGAACAGTGGGGTCAATTCCAGAGAGAGAGAGAGTGTTTAGTGTCCCGAGGAGGCTTGAAGTCCACTGCCCCACGGGTGAATGTCAAAACCTGGTAAGCTACAAACGGGGTGACATCTGTCTAGTCAGTCCCAGTCAAGTTAGTCAAGATTTATCTGTGTCAAGTCAGCGTGGCCCTGCATCAAATTGTCCAAGTCTACTACAAGTCCCAGCGAGCCTTGAGGTCTCTGAAGTCACTGGTCACCACCTTGGGCCTAGCTAAGCTGTTAAGACTGTTACCCCTGTCTGACTCCGTAAAGCTGCAGTTGTTCTGTAACTTGGCATTGGAGTCATTATTTGCCCTTGTGCCTAGCCCAGGATCCAGCGGTATGCTTTCGGGTGGTGTAGAGGTAAAACCACACCCTGGCATCATGAACACATGGGGTTAATGCCATCTGCCCCTAGGGTAAATCCATCTGCCCTCATCATACCCTCACCACATTATTATATACAACAACTAATCCGTCATCCACAGAGGTATTTAGGCTTTACTTCCCTAGAGATAAAGATTCAGTTTGCCGCCTTAGTCATGTAGCTAAATCTCTGGGCTAAGGCATAGTACCTGGTAGGCATTCCCCTGACACCCAGCCACATGACACTTGCCTCCTCCAATACCCCTTCCAGCTGATACAGAGGTAGAAGAAGCCAAACATATTATTGTCAGGCTACACTATTGACTTTCAACAGTACAATTGTATACTGTACAGTACTGTGTTGCGTATGTGAGTGTGTACTGTGTTTATTAAGACTAATACTTTCGATGGTTTGGGTGCATTGTGGTTCACATTGTTACGCCGAGCGCTCCGGGTCCCTCCTCCTCCCCGGAGCGCTCGCGGCGTTCTCCTCTCTGCAGCGCCCCGGTCAGACCCGCTGACCGGGAGCGCTGCACTGTCACTGCCGGCGGGGATGCGATCCGCGTAGCGGGACGCGCCCGCGGGTCGCATCCCAATCTACTCACCTGTCCCGTTTCCCGGCTGTCACATCCTGGCGCGCGCTGCTCCGCTCTCCGCACTAATTGGTGCCTGGCCCAATCAGTGTCAATTAGCTTCCCTGCTCCATGTGTATTTAAACCCACTTCCCCTTCCTGTCCTGGCCGGATCTTGTTGCCTCAGTGCCTAGTGAAAGCGTTTTGTGAATGCCCTTTCCAGTGTTACAAGACCTTCCGTTGCCCTTGACTACGAACCTTGCCGCCTGCCCTGACCTTCTGCTACGTCTGACCTCGCCTCTGTCTAGTCCTCCTGTACCACGCCAGTCTCAGCAGTCAGTGAGGTTGAGCCGCTACCGGTGGACACGACCTGGTTGCTACCGCCGCAGCAAGACCATCCCGATTTGCGGCGGGCTCTGGTGAAAACCAGTAGCAACTTAGAACCGGTCCACCGGTACGGTCCACGCCAATCCCTCTCTGACACAGAGGATCCACCATCAGCCTGCCGAATCCTGACACACATACACAGTACAGTATGGTACAGTACACTACATTATTGTACTGTACCATTGAAGAGCAGTGGGCTCTAAAGAGTAATTGGCCTGCAGCATAGTGAATACCCTAACAGCATACTGCCCCATGCCAATAGCGCAGCCTGCCTGTATCTGTATGATTAAGGACATGCGCTACAACTTTGTAGTATTCTATTAAGTTTAATATGATATATTCTGAAAATATCCACACTGTGGCATTTGGTGGAGGGATCATTATGGTTAAGAATTGCTTTTGGAGCAGCGTGCTCTGTCTGAATGTGCTTTGGAAGAGAGGCACTTGAAAGAGAGTTATAAAACAGAAAGATATCTGCTGTGCGGAGTGAATCTGTGAAGTTGGAGGGACTTGTGTGAGTACTTACATTTGCACAGAGAGGGATCACTGAATTTTAAACAGCGTTATCACTCTTTTTTTCTGCACTCTACCTTTAAGGGGAGGGGTAGATTGGTCACAGGTGTATAAATCTTAGTTTGGGACTCAGTTCTGAGCTTGCTCTGTCTGTGAGTGATTTGGAATAGAGGCACTTGAAAGAGTTATAAACAGAGAGTTTGAAAGCCGGAATTAGAGATCGCTGTCAGTGTTACTTTCCTTACACTGTAGAGACTTTAACTCACAAGGTCTGCTTGGAATTTAATTCTAATAGTTACTGTCTGTTTTTGGATGTTAATCTGTGAAATCCCCATAACTAGATGGCCTTCATGTTGGAAAACGCAGTCCAGTGTACATCTTGCGCAATGTATGCAATCCTTCAACAGCAGTTTGAGGGTGAATATTGTTGTGCGAGATGTGTGCGAGTTGTTCATTTGGAAGCCTAGATCCTGGATCTAGAGGAGCAACTTGGCCGACTTCGCTGTCGGATACCGGCTCTACTGTAGGGACCGGCTGCACCTCAATGGGGAGGGTGCAGCTGTGCTTAAGAAGAAGATGGCTAGAAGGGTGGAGGAGTGTTTAACCTAAGGACTGTGGGGGAGGGTACGTACAACATAGAGGGGGAAGATAGTGTCGATAGAGAGGGGGGCTTATTAATGTACCTGGGGTGGAGCGGAGGGAGTTAACCCCTTAACGACGCAGGACGTATATTTACGTCCTGCGCTGGCTCCCGTGATATGAAGCGGGATCGCGCCGCGATCCTGCATCATATCGCGTCGGTCCCGGCGCTCATCAACGGCCGGGACCCGCGGCTAATACCACACATCGCCGATCGCGGCGATGTGCGGTATTAACCCTTTAGAAGCGGCGGTCTAAGCTGACCGCCGCTTCTAAAGCGAAAGTGAAAGTGACCCGGCTGCTCAGTCGGGCTGTTCGGGACCGCCGCAGTGAAATCGCGGCATCCTGAACAGCTGACCGGACTTCGGGAGGGCCCTTACCTGCCTCCTCGGTGTCCGATCGGCGAATGACTGCTCCATGCCTGAGATCCAGGCAGGAGCAGTCAAGCGCCGATAACACTGATCACAGGCGTGTTAATACACGCCTGTGATCTGTGTAAAAGATCAGTGTGTGCAGTGTTATAGGTCCCTATGGGACCTATAACACTGCAAAAAAAAAAGTTTAAAAAAAGTGTTAATAAAGGTCATTTAACCCCTTCCCTAATAAAAGTTTGAATCACCCCCCTTTTCCCATAAAAAAAATAAAACAGTGTACAAAAAAGTAAAAATAAACATATGTGGTATCGCCGCGTGCGTAAATGTCCGAACTATAAAAATATATCATTAATTAAACCGCACGGTCAATGGCGTACGCGCAAAAAAATTCCAAAGTCCAAAAAAGCGTATTTTGGTCATTTTTTATACCATTAAAAAAATGAATAAAAACCTATATAAGTAGGGTATCATTTTAACCGTATGGACCTACAGAATAATGATAAGGCATAATTTTTACCGAAATAGGCACTGCGTAGAAACGGAAGCCCCCAAAAGTTACAAAATGGCGTTTTTTCTTCGATTTTGTCGCACAATGATTTTTTTTTCCGTTTCGCCGTGCATTTTTGGGTAAAATGACTAATGTCACTGCAAAGTAGAATTGGCAACGCAAAAAATAAGCCATAATATGGATTTTTAGGTGGAAAATTGAAAGGGTTATGATTTTTAAAAGGTAAGGAGGAAAAAACGAAAGTGCAAAAACGGAAAAACCCTGAGTCCTTAAGGGGTTAATAGGGATAGGCTTCATAGGAAAAAAAAAACATACACCATTGAATTGCATGATGACTAATGCCAGAAGTCTGACCAATAAAACTGACGAACTGGAGTTGAAAATGTCTGAGGAGGATTATGACACTTGGACGATAGCTGTGACTGGGCGGTCAACATACAGGGTTATAATCTATTCAGGAAGGATCGGACAAAAGGGAAAGGAGTTTGTCTCTATGTTAAATCGAGTCTGAAGGCCGCACTGTGGGAGGATATACGGGAGGGAAACGATAATGTGGAGTCATTATGAGTAGAAATATATGGAGATAAAAAAAAAAAATTCTGATAGGGGTTTGCTATAAGCCACCAAACATAACGGAAGAGCCAGAAGATCAATTACTGAGGCAAATAAACAAGGCAGCAAATCAGAATGAGGTGATAATAATGGGGGACTTTAACTATCCTGAAATAAATTGGGAGACTGAGACCTGTGAATCTCATAAAGGAAACAGGTTTCTGACTATAGCTAAAGACATTTACCTGTCGCAAATGGTGCAGGGTCCGACCAGAGGGGGCCCCTACTAGACTTAAGGGGTACTCCGCCCCTAGACATCTTATCCCCTATTCAAAGAATAGGGGATAAGATGTCTGGGGACACCGGGATCTCGGCTGCAGCAGCCCTCTGTCATTACTGCACAGAGCAAACTCGCTCTGTGCGTAATGACGGGCAATACAGAGGCCGGAGCATTGTGACATCACGGCTCCACCCCCTCGTGATGTCATGGCCCGCCCCCTCAATACAAGTCTATGGAAGGGGCCGTCACACCCCCTGCCATAGACTTGCATTAAGGGGATGGGGCGTGACGTCACGATGCTCTGACTCCTGTATCGCCCGTCATTACGCACGGAGCGAGTTATTTCTGTGTAGTAATGACAGCGGGGGGCTGCAGCTTAGATCCTTTGGATAGGGGATAAGATGTCTAGGGGTGGAGTAACCCTTTAATATTAATCAACAGACCTGACAGAATAACTAATGTGCAAGTGGAAGGACACCTAGGAAATAGTGATCATAATATAATACATTATAACTTGTTCTTCAATAAGGGAATCTCGTGAGGGGCCACAAAAACAATGAACTTTAACCCCTTAACGACGCAGGACGTATATTTACGTCCTGCGCCGGCTCCCGCGATATGAAGCGGGATCGCGCCGCGATCCCGCATCATATCGCGTGGGTCCCGGCGCTAATCAACGGCCGGGACCCGCGGCTAATACCACACATCGCCGATGTGCGGTATTAACCCTTTAGAAGCGGCGGTCAAAGCTGACCGCCGCTTCTAAAGTGAAACTGAAAGTATCCCGGCTGCTCAGTCGGGCTGTTCGGGACCGCCGCGGTGAAATTGCGGCGTCCCGAACAGCTGATCGGACACCGGGAGGGCTCTTACCTGCCTCCTCGGTGTCCGATCGACGAATGACTGCTCCGTGCCTGAGATCCAGGCAGGAGCAGTCAAGCGCCGATAATGCTGATCACAGGCGTGTTAATACACGCCTGTGATCAGGATGAGAGATCAGTGTGTGCAGTGTTATAGGTCCCTATGGGACCTATAACACTGCAAAGAAACCTGCAAAGAAAAAGTAAAAAAAAAGTGTTAATAAAGGTCATTTAACCCCTTCCCTAATAAAAGTTTGAATCACCCCCCTTTTCCCATAAAAAAAATAAAACAGTGTAAAAAAAAATAAAAATAAACATATGTGGTATCGCCGTGTGCGTAAATGTCCGAACTATAAAAATATATCATTAATTAAGCCGTACGGTCAATGGCGTACGCGCAAAAAAATTCCAAAGTCCAAAAAAGCGTATTTTGGTAACTTTTAATAACATTAAAAAATGAATAAAAAGTGATCAAAAAGTCAGATCAAAACAAAAATCATACCAATAAAAACTTCAGATCACGGCGCAAAAAATGAGTCCTCATACCGCCCCGTACGTGGAAAAATAAAAAAGTTATAGGGGTCAGAAGATGACATTTTTAAACGTATAAATTTTCCTGCATGTAGTTATGATTTTTTCCAGAAGTGCGACAAAATCAAACCTATATAAGTAGGGTATCATTTTAACCGTATGGACCTACAGAATAATGATAAGGTGTAATTTTTACTGAAATATGCACTGCGTAGAAACGGAAGCCCCCAAAAGTTACAAAATGGCGTTTTTTTTTCCGATTTTGTCGCACAATGATTTTTTTTTCCGTTTCGCCGTGCATTTTTGGGCAAAATGACTAATGTCACTGCAAAGTAGAATTGGCGACGCAAAAAATAAGCCATAATATGGATTTTTAGGTGGAAAATTGAAAGGGTTATGATTTTTAAAGGGTAAGGAGGAAAAAACGAAAGTGCAAAAACGGAAAAACCCTGAGTCCTTAAGGGGTTAAGAAGGCAAAGTTCGATCAACTCAGAGAAGCCCTGAGTGGGATAATGTCCTCAAAAACAAGAATATTGACACTAAATGGGAGACTTTTAAAATTTCTTAAATTCTCACTGTAAGATGTATATACCTTATGGGAATAAAAGGATCAGGAATAAAAAAAAAAACAATAAATGATAAAAATAAAGCATTTAAACTACTAAAACAGGACAGCAGTGAAGAAGCATTAAAAAGCTATAGAGAAAAAAATAAAAACGGTCAAAAACAGATAAAAGCCGCAAAAAATAAAGACCGAAAGACTCAGTGCCAAAGAGAGTAAAACTAACCCCAAAATGTTCTTTAACTCTTTAAATAGCAAAAAGTTTAAAAATGAAAGTGTTGGCCCTTTAAAAAACGATAAAGAAGAAATTATATACGGGAATCAGGAAATAGCAAATATATTAAACAAATTCTTCTCCACTATATTCACCGAGGAAAATGAAATGGAGTGAAATACAGCGAGATAAGGTAAACTCCCCAGTACAGGTCACCAGTCTAAGGGTGGTTTCACACCACGTTTTGTACTTACGGTTCCCGTATACGGCTGGGAGGAGGGGGGCAGGTCTTAATCACGGCGCCCGCACTCAGCCGTATAGGGGAACCGTATTTAAAGGGTTACTCCGGTGAAAACCTTTTTTCTTTTAAATCAACTGGTGGCAGAAAGTTAAACACATTTGTAAATTACTTCTATTAAAAAATCTTAATCCTTCCTGTACTTAATAGCTGCTGAATACTACAGAGGAAATTCTTTTCTTTTTGGAATGCTCTCTCATGACATCACGAGCACAGTTCTCTCTGCTGACGTTATTATAATAATAATAATAATAACGCTTTATTTATTGTTGATTTGAACCCAAGTCCCCAGAACTGCAAGGCAGCATTGCTAACCACTGAGCTACCGTGCTGCCCTTAGCATACATCTGCTATGCATGGTTGCCAAAATGGACAGAGATGTCAGCAGAGAGCACTGTGCTCGTGATGTCATCGGTGTTCCAAGAAGAAAGGAATTTCCTCTGTAGCATTCAGCAGCTAAAAAGTTCTGGAAGAATGAAGATTTTTTAATAGAAGTAATTTACAAATATGTTTTCCTTTCTGCCACCAGTTGATTTAAAAGAAAAAAGGTTTTCACCGGAGTACCCCTTTAATGCATGTCTATGAGCCGACCGTAGGCAAAAACGTGGTCGACATGCATTAAATACGGTTCCCCTATACGTCTGAGTATACGCCGCAAATATACGCCATGATTAAGCCCCGCCCCCTCTTCCCAGCCATATACGGGAACCGTAAGTACAAAACGTGGTGTGAAACCACCCTAACCCAGGAAGAAGTACAGTGCTGCCTACAAAAAAGACAAATCACCTGGCCCAGATGGCATTCACCTCCGTGTTCTAAAGGAATTAAGTAATGTAATAGACAGACCCCGGGAATTATAGGCCTTTTAGTTTAACCTCAGTTGTATGTAAATTTTTTGAGAGTTTCCTAAGGGATGCTATTTTGGAATATCTTGATACAAATAAATGTATGACTCCATATCAGCTTTATGAGGGATAAGTCCTGTCAAACTAACCTGATCAGCTTTTATGAGGAGGTGAGCTCCAGACTTGACTAGGGGCAATCGCTGGATGTCGTATATCTGGATTTTTCCAAAGCATTTGTGACGTTTTTCCAAAGCATTTGATACATTTATATAATATGAGAAGAATGGGGCTGGGGGAGAAAATGTGCAAGTGGGTAAGTAACTGGCTCAGTGATAGGAAACAGAGGGTGGTTATTAATGGTACTTATTCTGATTGGGTGATTGTTACTAGTGGGATACCACAGGGGTCCTATTTAATATATTCATTAATGACCTTGTAGAGGGGTTGAATAGTAAAGTAGCAATCTTTGCAGATGATACTAAACTCTGTAAAGCGGTAAACACTATAGAGGACAGTGCACTGTTACAAATGGATCTGGATAGGTTGGAGGTTTGGGCAGAGAAGTGGCAGATGAGGTTCAACACTGATTAATGTAAGGTAAAGCACATGGGGAGGAAAAATCCAGACTGGGATTATATCTTAAATAGGAGTACACTTGGGACGACTGACGAGGAAAAGGACTTAGGGGTCTTAGTTAATAGTAAATTTATCTGTTGTGACCAGTGTCGGGTGCTACTGCCAATCAAATAAAATCATGGGGTGCATCAATAGGGGCATAGATGCCCACGACAAGGAAATAATTCTACCGCTGTACAAATCACTAGTCAGACCACACATAGAATACTGTGTACAGTACTGGGCACCGGTGTACAAGAAAGATATAGTGGAGCTGGAGAGGGTTCAAAGACGGGCAACCAGAGTAATACAGGGAATGGGAGGACTACAGTACCCAGAAAGATTATCAGATTTGGGGTTATTTAGTTTAGAAAAAAGAAGGCTTAGGGGAGACCTAATAACTAAGTATAAATATATCAAGGGACCTTACAGAGATCTCTCCCATGATCTATTCATACCCAGGACTGTATCTATAACAAGGGGGCATCCCCTACGTTAAGAGGAAAGAAGGTTTCTACGCCAGCACAGACGGGGGTTCTTTACTGTAAGAGCAGTGAGACTGTGGAATTATCTCCTGGAGGAGGTGGTCATGGGGAACTCTGTAAAATAATTTAAAAGGGGTCTGGATGCATTTTTGGAGAATAATAAAATCGCTGGTTATGTATATTAGATTTATAGGGACAGAATGTTGATCCAGGGATTTATTATGATGCCTTATTTGGAGTCGGGAAGGAATTTTTATCTCTAGTATAAGGGTTTTTTGCCTTCTTCTGGATCAACTCAGTAGAGATATAGGTTGAAATTGATGGACTCTGGTCTTTTTTCAACCTTATGAACTATGTTACTATGTTACTATGTAATAGTTTTAGTTCTTGGGGTCTAAATATGAAATGATCCAAGGCTCTGTGTAGATAGGTGGAAATTTGTGATCACTTTCATGCTGCCTATACCATCTATTTAGTCCCCGGTGGCTTTTTCCCGCTCTGCTGGCCTTGATTGATTGCTCCTCATAGTTGGTACTTTTATGGTAAGTTTAAATAAGAAGGATACTCTGCAGATTTTCTTTATGGATTTTGCAAGCAGATACTTAATAGCCTACTATAGTATGAGCAAATCTCAAAAGAAACTTCAGAAGAAATCTAATGTACATGTTGGGAAAAAAAAAATTGTACAGAATCCGTACACAAATCGATTTCCATTGAGAATATTTAAAACTACAGAATATCAATTTATGTTTTATATGCCACATATTTTGCCATTTGATTTAAAATCTGCAATCAATCCTCACGAAAATGCATTGTTGTGTATTTTGCCACTGAATATGCGCAGATTCCACAGCAAAACTGTGGACCCATTCATTTTTTGGCCAGATTCTGCAGAAAAATCCACAGTGTCAAATCCAAAACTAACATGTACAAATGCTGCAGAAATGCTGTAGATTTTCTGCCCACAATTCCAAATTGATAATGTATGTGAGAACATACTCTTGGAAGGAAATTACATGTACAGTGTGCTTAAAGGTTTGTGAACACTTTAAAGTTTTCTAGATTTCTGCATACATTTGACCTAAAACTATATCAGATATTTATAAAAGACCTAAAAGTAGATGAAGGGAATGAAAACAAAGTTTAATATTTTTGTTTGACTTGGTTTCCTTATCTACTTTCAGGACTTGAAAATCTGATGTGTGAAAATCTGATATAGGTTAAATCCCATCCAGATAGGGATCAGTGCAATATGGGTCTGACAAAGACAGGACAGGCAATTGGGTCAAACCTAGAGAGTGGCATGTACAGAGTCAGCAGACAGGAGAATGGTCTGGGCACAGTTAAAAAAAAGTAAGATCACAGGCGATCAGAATAGTTAAAAATCACAGAGTTTAGACAAGGATAAGGAATGCTGGTGATGGGAAAATCTACAACCACAGGCAAGGGATTCAACAGATGAGCCGTTTGAAACTCTTGTCACCAGGAGGTGTGAGCACCAGAACTGGAGCTGGTTAGCCCATTGCTCCCACCACCTGATAGGCTTGGCACATCATGAAAGTGTCATAGTGTGGTGACACGGGGGTGCAACAAATCCCTAATCACTTCATGACTCTAGGTCACCGTTAGCCTATATACCAGAGGTCTCAAATTGGTGGCCCTCCAGATGCTGCAAAACTTTAACTCCCAGCATTCCCACAGCCGTTAGCTGCAGAAAATGGCTGTCTGGGTATGTCTAGGCATGCTGAGAGTTGAGGTTTTGCAACACCTGGGGGGGGGGGGCACCAGTTTTCACCCACTTGAATAATACTGACTTGAGATTAAAGACTGTAGATTTCTCACACAGACTAGGTTTCTGACAAGGTCCAATCACAATCCCTGCCAGGGCTTGACTCGCAGACTTGCAGAATGGCGGGACTGACTTAAAGGGGTACTCTGGCGAAAAACAATTTTTAATAAATCAAATGGTGCCAGAAAGTTAAATAGATTTGGATATTATTTCTATTAAAAAATCTTAATCCTTCCAGTACTTATCAGCTGCTGTATACTACAGAGGAGGTTGTTTTCCTTTTGAATTTCTTTTCAGTCTGACCATAGTGCTCTCTGCTGACACCTCTGTCTATGTCAGGAACTGTCCAAAGCAGGAGCAAATCCTCATAGCAAACCTTTTCTGCTCTGAACAGTTCCTGACATGGACAGAGGTGTCGGCAGAGAGCACTGCAGTAAGACAGAAAATACATTTGAAAATAACTTCCTCTGTAGTATACAGCAGCTCATAAGTACTGGATGGATGACGATTTTTAAATAGAAGTAATTTACAAATCTGTGTAACTTTCTGGCACAATTTGATTAAAAAAAAATAGTTTTCCAACAGAGTATCCCTTTAAGAGGAGATTTTCTTAGGCTTCCCACAGGATTTCTCCCCACACAACTTCATCTCCTTTCCACACTGGAGCTCAGACTTAAACTCCTCCCCCTAAACTATATACCTGGGAATTTAGGGGTTCCCATTAGGCAGACAAGGTCACCTGGTTTACACTGCTCCTCTTGCCCTTAAAGGGGTACTTCCACCCTGGACATCTTATCCCCTATCAAAAGGATAGGGGATAAGATGTCTGATCTCGGGGGTCCCACCGCTGGGGACCCCCGCAGTATTGCATGCGGCACCCACCTGTTTTTTTGTGTGGAAGAGCTGAAGGGTATGAGTCGCGACTACGGGAACGGAAGTCTGTGATGTCAGAACTCCGCCCCCATGTGACGTCACGCCTGTCCCCTCAGTGCAAGTCTATGGGAGGGGGTGTAACGGCCGTCACACCCCCTACCATAGACTTGCATTGACGGGACGGACGTGACGTCACACGGGGGCGGAGTCCTGACGTCACAGACTTCCGTTCCCGTAGTCGCGACTCATACCCTCCAGCTCTTTCACACAAAAAAACAGGTGGGTGCCGCATGCAATACTGCGGGGGTCCCCATTGGCGGGACCCCTGAGATCAGACATCTTATCCCCTATCCTTTGGATAGGGGATAAGATGTCTAGGGTGGGAGTACCCCTTTAATGGTACAACACATAAAATACATAATGTGGTGTCCCGGTACCGGATTGTATCCATTACCTTGTGGTGAGGTCCCCAAAGTCAGAGTCCCTAGTTACCAGTGGGGTCCTCATCTATAGTTAGCCCCTTGTCACCCCTTAAATAATTCAAATTAGTCAAATTCTAAGTGTAAATATGTATATAATGTATACTTACCTTGTTGTGGCGTCGCAGGACCTGCGGGTCACGCGATGCGTTCCAAGACTCTATGGTTTTATGGTTCAAGGACCTTTTGGAGGAAGTCAGGTGATCACCCACCATGCATTGTAACGGTGAGTGACAGCTGACTTGGACCAATCCAAAACGGCCCTGCCCCTGCCTATATAAGGGAGCGGTGGCCATTAAGTGCTCTATTTCCTCGTAGGCTGTTGAGAGAGGAGGATCAGCGCAGTTGTCGTCAGCAGTGACTAGGCCCAAGCCTTGCGGCACCGCCATCTTACAGAACTGTGAGTTATCTCAATCCCTCTTAAGTCTGCAAGATCACCGGACCTAAGTACTCCCCTAAATCCGGACGGATCTCTGCATCAATACTAATTCTAACAACCTCTTGGATAAGTTAATGGTCCTCGGCATCTGTCAATCACTGCCGTACTACATAGAGACTGTATTGCTAAGACTGTTGCTGTTAATTGGATGTACCGCAAGTACCTCAGTAAAGTTTATACAAGTTCAAGTTCATCTATATTGTGGACCTTCATTCATTTAAGCATGCACCTATCGTTTCTGGGAAGGGTGGCGATAGGCCGAAGATCTACCTCAGCGTATTAACCCACACCCTGGCGTCACGAGTGACAGGGGTTAAATTAACCCCTCATATACCGGAGCAACACCCAACTGCACTACATCCCCCAAGGTTTACCACAATAACACAAAGTGTTCAATAAAATCAACAAAAGTGCAGACACCTTTGTGTAGATATATTCAGAGAGCGCACACAACCTATAGCAGACACACTGTAGCTTTTACCAAGGCAGCTGGTTCTTCATCTAGAAGTAACATTGACTGCAGACCTTACTGAAATCCAATGCATAATCCAGCTTAACCTTTGCTTTCTTCGCAGTACATTATTCAAGTTCACTTTAACAGAGGCGCTCTGTAAATAAACCCCACTGAGTTTAAACACTTTACTATTCCTTACAGTCTGCTGATTTTATTTATCCCTTAAGGTAAATGTTGAGTGAATGGTAGAAAAAAATGAAGAAATTCTCCAAGAGTTCCTTCTAATGTGATTAGAGAACATTGACACATGGAAATCCAGCCTTCAGAAATAGCTTGGTTCTCTCTGCCTTGAAGCGGAAGGAAGGGAAACATCAATCACTGTCTCCTAGTCAGCGAAACACCTGGTCAGATTATGATAAAATGTATGTGTTGTATAAAGATACTGTACGTGTTGCATTTTATCTAATGTCATTCTATTTTAAGATGTGGTAAAATGAAGGGGAATAGGCAACAGGCAGCACCTGTTGTCAAGTTATTCTGAAAGGATTTTGCAGAAATGAACAGGTCTGCTGAGGAGTGAAGTTAAGGTTCTCTTGGATTATTATAACTCAGGATACCTAAATGGTATAACGTACACATAAATCAATGGTACCAGGGAATGAGAAACCTTATAAAACAACTTATAATAGAATTGTTTAGTCTGGCTATATAACACAAAGAGTTAAATGACTCTAGTTGGGCTGGAGCAGCTTGGAGCTAACCTGTGTCTTCTGGGTGAGGTTCTCAGCTCTGTTACCTATCAGGGAGGTGTATCCCTGATCAGCTTCCTTATATAAGCTAGGAGTGGTGATCAGTTCATTGTTTGTGCAAAGTTATACCTTAGCAGACACCTCCTGCTTACTGAATACCTGCTTGTTTATTGATCTTTGACATCTCCCTTGAGTCTTCTCTTGGTCTGCGTTCCTGTACTCCGCTATTTCATGGTACCGACCTCGGCTAGACTAACATTGATTTCACTGTGTGTGTGTCTTAGTGTATCTGTCATGACCGACTAAGTGGTGAAGGAGAATAAGCCCTAAACTGACCCTAAAACATCTCTCCTTGCCTACTTGCTCATCCATCCTAAACGATGGATCGACAACTGGGCGCCGGTCCCTTCCTGTGCTAAAGTGCAGTGGCGTAAAAACACATAATATACATAGTTGGTCACAGGCCAGAAACGGAAATATAATACATGAAACTCTAGACTAGAACCGGATGGGTCTGAATAGACTCCAGAATGGCGAACAAGAATATAGCATGCAGAGCATAGGGTACAAGCTAGACTTAGACACCGTGTGATATACAAATCCTAAAACTGACTAATGTAACAAAGACTAAAATACAAGGAGCATGCTATATAACCATGGCTAAAAACCCAGATAAAGTGGCAAGATAAATACAAGGTAAATGTTCAAGCAGACATAGTCAGAATATAGTACAAACAGACATAGTAGTATTGCACTCAATAATCAGCATTAGAATGCAGGAGAACTCTGGCTAAATAACTCCCCTTGAGTACTCATTCGCTCAGATCATTAACTATTCCCTATCCAGGTGGAATAGCAAACTGCTCTGAACAAACTAGTGTGTGAATACACACCTAAACAGAAAAATACAAAAACAAATCAATGGACATTACAGTATAACTGTTAGTTTGTGTGTATCCAGCTGTTTTCCAACTGTTTTTGTATTTTATTATTTTGACAATGCTGTCCTAGCACTTAGCAGGGTTTGTCATCGTGGTTGTCGATCTGTCACTTAGGGTGGATAGGCAATAGGTAGGGACTGTGGCGGTGGGTGAGTTAGGACTTCACTGTTCCCTGCCCATACGTGACAAGAATACTGCCTCTTTTCAATGAATATTACATTTTATCCCTCATCATTCATAAACTCATCATTGACTCTTAAATCACTTCTAAAATCCACCTTGAGGGATTAGTTAAGATGCTGCCCATAGAAGTCTATGGAAAAGGAAGGATGAGAAGAAGGAGGTGGTGCACTTAGGTTTTGTTCCAACTGCAAAATATTTTGCGCGGACATTCCGCAGCAGCAGAGTCCCTTTGATTTCAATGGGATTGTGCTGCACTGTTCACATGGTAGAAATTCAGATTCCGGCTTCCACAGAAAGAATAGACTTGTCTTTCTTTCTGCGGATACCGCAAGGAAATGCATTGCCGTCTATGAGATGCTACATTTGCAAGAGGTCCTTGCGTCTGCTGGTTAGTCAGATGTGCAAAATGTCTGCACTTATTTTCTGTGTGGACATTAAACACATTTTTGCCTGTGTGAACCTGGCCTTAGAGACACTGAGACACATACAGCAATGATGCAGGGTCTAGTTAAAGGGGTTGTCCAGGAATAAAAAAACAGGCCTTTTTTCTTTCAAAGACCTATGCCTGTCTGTCTCCAGGTTGGGTGGGGTTCTGCCGCTCAGTTCCATTAAAGTGAATGGAGCCAAGTTGTAAAACCACACCCAAAGTGGAGACAGACAGGGAGAAGTTTTTTCAAAGAAAAAAGGCCTGTTTTTTTTTTTTATTCCTGGACAACCCTTTTAGTATTTTACTTACTCCTTCTTACTGTTGATGATGTTTTCTATACTGCTGCTACCTGTGAGGGAAACTCCAGCACTTAATTATGCATTATGGCTATGTTATATATATATATATATATATATATATATATATATATATATTATTATAGATCATTCCATATTAAACAACTTTCTATTAGGATTTTATTTTATTTTTTAAATGTGGCCACTAGGGGTCTCCCTAGGAGTCCCTGGCCGCAAGCTTTTGCATTGATTTCGGACTCATGCAGGTCTGTCAGTGAGTCTGAAATTGCAGACCGCTGACTGAGCATGTGACAGCTCAGCGTAGCTCCCTGACTGTCAATCAGACAGGCGGAAGCACTGTGCTCACTCACATACCCCGCAGGGCTCTGTACACTGAGGACAAGCGGGGCTCTGTACACTGAGGACAAGCAGGGCTCTGTACACTGAGGACAAGCAGTGCTCTGTACACTGAGAATAATCAGGGCTCTGTACACTGAGGACAAGCAGGGCTCTGTACACTGAGGACAAGCAGTGCTCTGTACACTGAGGATAAGCAGGGCTCTGTACACTGAGGACAAGCAGGGCTCTGTGCACTGAGGACAAGCAGGGACCTGCAAATGCAGGCTCACTCACAACTTCCCACATTGCTCTCCTCGGCAAAGTGAGGTCGGAAGCAGTCCACCCAGCAGGCTTCAGTGACGTAGTGCCTGATGGGGCACACCCATGTCCTCCAGCAGGCAGCTCACACTATGTGAGGAAGAAAAGAGGTAAGATACAGAGCTTTTTAAATCTCTTAAAAATTTTTTAAGGGCGGAGTAGTTAGGGAACATAGCCTGAGTTAGTTGAGAAACGTTTATTTAGTGACAGGTACTCTTTGATTTAATGATAAAGCCCCATTTAAAAAAAAAAAAAAATCTGACATGTTTTCTTTAGGTGGTAATAACTTTGGAAAGCTTTTACTGAGCAAAGCAATTCTGAGTTTGTTTTCTCATGACATGATGTTCTTTGTGTTAGTGGTACATTTATAATGCAGTGGTTTTTGCGAGACAACTCCAAAATATTGTGAACATTTTTTAATATTCCAGCTTTTTAAGTTAGTTTTTGACGGTGTTCGCTGTGCAATAAAAATGTTGTTACATTTATTCTGTGGGTAGTTCAGATTATTGTAATCCCCAATTTATATATATATTTTCCTTTTTTATAACAAAATCTTTTTTCCCACGCTTTTTTGTTTTGCCATGTTCTCACAGCCTTAACTTTTTTATTTTTGTCTGACCGCTCTGTGTGTTACAGACACATGTCAAAAGTTTGAATTGATCAAGGTTTAGACCTCATTATAGGCTTCTCATTGCTCTTTCTCCAGATTGGTGAAGTTTCAGCATTGAGACCCAGACTGATCAAAATGTACAGCTACTGTACAGAGAGAGAGACATAGAGAAAGGACTGCCGCATCTAGTGAAACTGTATATAACCACAATGCTTGATTTATAACTTACTCTGTTCAATATTGCTCCGTAATGCCCTTCATGCTGCTGCTGCTTCTTAGGTTGTGCTATAGAGATATAGGAAAGCAGGATCTTTTGTTCTGTGTGTGTGCAGTCTATGGGAAATATCATATAGGCTACTCTTCACCCACTAGCTCAGGGACAACAGAAAATTTGAGATGGAAACTACAGAGGAACACTATAAACCACCTGAGGTGGTCACTAAACCCTACATTTAGAAACCATAAATTTAAATAATAAAGTGCTCTGTACAATTCTTTATTAATAAAGTGATTACACACATGATTAAAAACTAGACTGTGTGCATTCTGCCTCTCTTTTATTGTGATGGTGAGAAATTGGAACAATCGGCTGTATCAGCTCATCTCATTATCACAGTCCGCTTATATGGGGAGCATCTCTGCAGATGATGCACCCCAATGAGGGCTATTTGCACACAGACAGGTTAAAAATCAAACACAATGCCCCCCGCCAGCTTGGGGTTTTAAAACCTCCCTGACATCACCTAATTATTTACCAAATGGGAACATCAGATACATAATCACAAAAAGGGGAACCAATCCACAAACCATTATTATGCTGATAGACATCACTGTAAGCCAATCACAAATTGTTTACCAACACTCCAATTAGAATGGATTACGTTCTTAAATTTCATTTGTAGATCCACCTGACCAGCTCCGGCTGTGCAGGCTAAGCTGCGCTAACTCTTAGTATCTATAAGTAAGTAAGTAAGAATAAGAATGAAGTAAGAATTTCACTAAACATGTATTGTAAAAGTGGTTGTCTGAAAAAAAAAAATATTTTCAAAGGTTGTCAGTTTGCCTAATACAAAATATTCAATATTCCCCTATCCAATACCCCACTGATACCACTTTCAGGTGATTCCTCTATCAGGACATACCCAATAAGCTGAAGCGGATAAATGTTGTGGTCAGTGACTGGCGAGCTAATAAGATAACTATATATTTTACATGTATAGTAAAATTTGTAATGTGAACCATATGGTTGCTTTAAATGACTTGTCCAGTGAAAGAAACAACCTGTGTATGGTATCAAAAAGTATAATAAAATAAAAGCAACATACTATATATTGTTATTATCCATAGTGCACAGATCTTCCCATATCTCTCTCCCTTGGGACTTTAACATGCCCCTTACACTCTCTGAAGCTCCCATCCCCTTCTGTTTGCTCAGAACATTGATGTTAAGAGGAGAGCTAATATTACTCCTCATTAGTGTTGAGCGCGAATATTCAGAATGCAAATTTTTACCACGAATTTAGGCAATTCACGATTTTGCGAATGTTTAGTATATAGTGTTATATATTCATAATGAGGAATATTCTTTTTTTTTCTTCACAGTACACATCACAACAATGATGTGTACTGTGTAAAAAAAGTGATCATCCCTCCCTGCTTCCAGCTTGTGGTCCAAAGAAGGCTCCAATATTATTATCTGTGTGAGTCGGTGTGGAGCACAAATATTTTTGTATATGCGAATATGCAAATATTCATTAATTTCAGCACTTCCAGAGGACACTGATCCCTCCCTTCTTTTAGCTTTAGATAGGGTATGTTACTTTAGCAGATAGGTTCTAATGTAGGGTATAGTGTTTGTTAGTTGAAATATATAATCGCGCATGCGCACTATAAAAATGTCATTACGATTTTCGCATGGGAAAAAAGTGAATGAACGTAGCAAATATGCGAATATCGCGAACATAGGATGAATATTCATCCATATATTCGCAAAATATTGCAAATTCGAATATAGCCCCTACCGCTCATCTCTAAGGTAGCAGAAAGCATTTCTCAGAAAAAATAGCAGTGAGCCTGTTCTGACTAAAACTCTGCGACCATGAAAGGTTTCCTTCTGACAAAAAAAATCTAATGAACAGTAATATTACCTCCCCCTCTTCACCTAATGGTCTTTTGGAAGAGGGGAGCAGGGACAGAGCTCTGAGGGTGACAAGCACAGCTTAAAGGGAGAGAGCACAGCTAATATGGAGAGATCTCTGCTCTATGGCTAATTACATTATATTAATAAGATGCTTAATTAACTTGTTGACACCATACATACATAGGTTGCTTCTTTCACTGGACAACCCCTTTAAGGATAGATTGGAGGAATGCTTGTAGTCTTGATGGCCGATTAAAAATTAGGTCTGAACAATAGAAAACAAAACAATATAGTAGATAATAGTACTAATAATAATGATACTAAAAACCATAATGTAACTCATAGCAGACAGTCAACTATCTTATAGCCATCATTGTTCTTGGTAAAACAGATAAAATTAAATATTATTACATATGGCATCTGTAAGTACATGCAGTATCCTTTAACCTACTTTGAATGCAAAATATAAGTTTGGGGATTGAAAAAGTAATTCATGAAAGGTATGAAGAATATAGTAGTTCTGGAAAATTGTCAGAGATAATAGGTCAATGTTCTAAGACTCAGGAGATCTAATTAGTTACCCTTCTTTATATGAATGTCATCCAATCAGAAGGGCATTGGCTAAGATTTAGTCTGAGCAAAGACAATAATTCCAGCACATTGCACTTGCCAATGTACATGCCTTTATTTCTGGCATTATAAATATTTCATGTAGCATTTTCCAATGTGGCTCGATGGCTTTGTAACTTTGCTATCTTTAATTAAACCGTTCTTAAATGTTAAATAATGGATTTATTATGTAAAAGATTAATATACACAAAGTAATTGCCGCTTTATCATACTAAGTCCTGCTGAGCTGAAATGTACAATACCTGAGCTCAACCAGGGAGGCAATTTAGAAGCAATCAATCAAAGGCAAAAAACCACCACAGAAACTGATGGATAACATTTCTGAAATTCAATAAAAAGGAAGAAAATGAATGGGGCTCCAATTATTTTTCTATTAACGCAGGCTTTAGAAAGGCAAGGGCCACTAAGCATGAAATGCAAGACGCCTTATATCAACATTACTAATAATATTCTCAAAGTATATTAAAAATCCCAGCACTTGACACTTGAAGATGATAATTCTATTGACAAATTATATTTGAAAAAATTGGTCAAATTATATGGATTCAAGCTTTTGCTTCCATCATGCAGAAGACTGATAAACTGGCAATTGGGGCACCTTCCCGAGGAACTTCTGTAGGCTTCTAATTGTATTTAAATTGTTATTGCACTTTTAATTGAGTAGAAGCAGGTTCATCTTTAGAGAAAAATTGGACTGAGTGACCACCATGGAAAACAAAGAAGGTGAGGGTAAGGGTTACTGCTAAGTGAGACAGGGACAGAGAGAGAGACACAGATAGGACTGCAACATCTAGTGGAACTATGGGGGGTATTTATCAATTTTGCCTGTTGACAGTTTCTTTTTACCCTTTTTTTTAACTTTGGTTTTCGTGGACATGCACCAAATTTATCATTTGGTGCAAGTTGTTAGTAATTTTGGCTCAAATGTTGAAATCAGCTGTTCACAGCGCCTTTTACACAGAACTTACCACCACAGAGGACGCGTATTTTACCCTGTAGAGCAGCCATTTCGGAGTCCCTCCTGCAGTATATCAGCAAGCGACATGAGTTATGTCTGGAGGTTATGTCTAACATCTGGAGGTCCGCAGGTTGGAGACCACTGCTTTAGTGCTTTACCTTTCCTGAACCTGTGTGGCCATGTCCAATGCTGGCTCAACGGAGGGTGAAGGTTCCTCAGAGACAACTATGTCGCAGGACGGTATTGAGCAGCCCTGGAGGCGTTGATGCTTTCACAAAAAAAATGTTTAATGTATTTTGACGCCTTTACATTTTCTGACATTGCTAAGTGTGTTTTCCATGTGCAAAATTTCTTGGTGGGGATTTGCGCCCAAAAAATGGGATTTGCGCCAAAGATCGATTGGCGCAAATGATGAATTACTGACTAAAGTTAAAATCACACACAGGACCGTGTGATTTTGAGAAAGTTCTAAAAATGACAGTGGAGAAGATGCGCAAAAAGACACTGTGCCAAAGTATTGCGCCAAAGTTACGTAAAAAAAACCACATAAATCCTTTGATAAATACCCCCCTATGTCACCACAGTGCTTGATTCATAACTTATTCTGCTCAGTACTGCTCTGTAATGACCTCTATGCTGCTGCTGAGGGAATGCTATAGAGATATAGGAGAGCAGGAATTTTTGTTCAGTGTATGGGTGAGGATTCTCTACACCCATTAGCTCAGGGACAAAAAATTAGAGATGGAGCCCGCAAAGGGAAAAAGAAAAAAAAACCTAGTGAAGATTGTCATAATTACAAATATCCCTCATTTGTATTGGCTGGAAGGTATTCATATATAATATTGCAGGTTACTATTAGCTATGAAGAAGGACCCAAGGGGTTCAAAACACATCACTGTGCATTTTGGGAGCCCTATTTTTGTTTTTATGATATGGAATTTTAAACAGAGTCTCCCATAAACTCCAATGGTCAAATTAATTTCTATTCCTGAGTGCTGGACCTTACCTTTACTACTGGATTCATCATGAATAAACTTCATAGATAAGGGTTTTGTGCAGTGTTTTCATTAGACAGACCACTACAGAACATGGGGTGGGCATCTGTCTTTTTTTTTTTTTTTTTTTTGCTTGTTGTTTTTGTAAACTGTACATACATATGAACCAAGTGATTTCAATGACTTCTCATGTATGGACACCTCTAGACTGCCCCTGAAAGCCATATTAGATGTAAAAAGAGGTATGAGGTCAAATATTATTTTATAAACAGGACAAAAACAAAATGAAAAAGAAGTGCACACTTCATGCAGATCATCAACTCAAAAGCGCTAGTTAGGTAAGATGGATGGCATCTTACCTAGAAATGTTATGCTGAGAGCCTATGTGTTTGATAGACATCACAGCCTCCAGGTCTCTCTGGCGTTCCAACAATCGGAAACTAGCTAGTAATGCAAATGTAACAAACGGTAAAGGATACCCTGGAAATGGGACGTCTCTCAGGACGTTGAACTCAAAAAGCTTTGAGGAATGATGACAAAAGTTTATTGGAAAATATCATGCTATATTCCAACAAACTTTTGTCATCATTTCTTGAAGCTTTTTGAGTTCAGCGCCCCTAAGAGACGTCCCATTTCCAGGGTATCTTTTACCATTTGTTACATTTAATATAAACAGAAATAGGAAAGTAGCTGATCTCCTGGAAACTGTCCAGAGTTTGATATAAATTAAATGTAGAATTTTATTTCAAAGATGAGCTCTGCCAAAGAATAATAGATGGCTGTAGAGGAGATTGAGAGATGTAATCGAATAAACTATTACTGACTACTTTGCCTCCATCCTCCACTCTGATGGAACTTGTGTCAAGAGATCTACTGCTTAGGGAATCATTTTGGTTAAATATCCTATTATGGGCCAGTAATTGCTCTTTTCAGGTCATGACTACTATAACCCCTAAAGCTGACCCCAGACTTTGGATTTTTGTTAACATGATAAATAATCCAGTTTTATGACCAGAGCTCATAATGTATCATCATGGTCTGTGTAGAAGCAACCTGCTCCCTGCCCTAGTTAACCCTGAATTAGACAGACCCAGATCAATTTTTCTTCAAAAGTGGATGTTATATTATTGGCCACTGTAGTTTAAAAAATTTTCCAACATTCTTTGGTAAAATATATAAAAACATAACACTATAATTTTTTTTACAAGCTGTCAATCGTGCTGAGGAGGAATCTACCACTTGCAGGTCACACACAGTATTGGCTCCTAAAATGGCAAGAAGGCATGCTCCAATTTTGTCCCTCCTGCTCCCATTGCACTGCACTATCCTCTTAAATGGTCACTGCCATATTCAAAAACTTTTAATATGTTGTACATCTTGGCAAAACATTAACCTTTCTACTATACTTCATAAGAAAATAGTTTTTCCGTTTTATGGAAATAAACATGCTGAAGTCTAATAGGACAGGAAATAAAAAACACCACTAGAGGGTCCCAAACCATCCAGAACATAATCCTGTCCAGCTGCAGCATCATCTTCTTCATAGCCGAAGCACAGATATTAAGTGAGGGTAGGACTTGCACTCCTCTGTGCTCACTCCTGTCCTATTAGACTTCAACATGAAAACAGAGAGGATGGGATCACAGATCAGCCTACAATGACTGGATAAGAAGACCCATCACAATAGGGACACATGCACATGCATGAGGAAAGACACACCCTCTTCAAAGCACAGGATGACAAACAAAGTGAGCAACAAATAGATGGCATTGGTGAGAGAAATCAATGTGCAAGACAAATAAAAATGATATGTCCATGATTAGGATTAGGTACTGAGTAACATATAACTTTTTTTTCTGGGTTGTGACAGGTACGCTTTAAGGCTTCTCCACGTGCGCAAAGCTTCCTAGTTTTTCTAGTGTTCCTTGAAGGTATTCTGCTAGCATTCTATATCCTGTATATGATCTCTAGTTGCCATCTTGATATCACAAGATTCTACCACATAATTCTTTTGTTTATAAATTTGTCAGTGTAAATTGACCCATAGAATACAATAAAATGTTATTTATGCATGTGGCATAGCATAAAATATACAAAATGCAAAAAATCAATGGTGGAATGTTATATTATTGGACACTGTACAGTAGTTTGAAAAATCTCCAACATTCTATGGTAAATGATATAAAATTGTAACATTTCTCCCATTCCTATCCAAAACATAAAATAATGTTAACCAATAAATATCACAACCTTTAATCCAACTGCACAAAATATTGGTCACTCACTAAACCCAGGAGATTGACGCTCAAAATCAGTACAAAAATATAGATTTTATTGTTAAAAAACCTTACAAGGTTTTTGGACAATAAAGTTTATGTTTTGCACTGATATTGAGCGACAGTCTCCTTTTAGGTTTATAACCAGTAAATATTTGACAAATCACACTGTTACAAAAAGCCATTATACAGCATTGTCGAACGAAAAAGAAAAAGTTATACTTCTTATGATTTGCTAAACAATTACTCAGTCCTGATGTTCTAAAAAAGCCATGTCCTTCAGGAGTTAATGGTTTGGCTGATCGGTGTGGCTGCTGTTCATTAGCTGGATGTTACACATAGCCTCTCTTATGTTAGTAAGTTTGCCCAATAGCTCTTATAACTGTGCTTACTCAAAGATATTAGAGCAAAGAACAACCAAAAGGAAACTGTTTCCATGCTGGTTGACAACTTTAATCCTGCCCAAGATGAGAAGATGAATAGAACGAAGATACATTATTTATGAATGGAAATTCTTCAAAGATTAAAATCTGCAATGCCTCAAAATGCTGTTTCTTCCAGAAAGTGCAATTATTATTTGTTTTCCTTAGATTTCCTCTTACATATTTCTTAACACAAAATTGCAAAAAATACAAAATAAGAGAGTTTAAAGAGATAGTACAGTGATCCCTCAACTTACAATGGCCTCAACATACAATACTTGTAACATACAATGGTCTTTCCTGGATCACTGTAACTTGAAGCAAGACTCAACAAACAATGCTACGGAAAGTCCAGATCTGTGAAATGTGTCAATGGCTTGAAGAACCGACCATTCAGAATGGGCATTTCACTGGTAAAACACCTGTATTCCTGAAGTGCATGCACTGACTGGCTGTCTGTTAGCGCCCCCTACAGGGAGGTATTACATGTTCTGTACTACTTTTTACCTGTGCCAGGGTTAGCTGCTCCTTTGGACTCCAGGTGAGGACGGTTCCATGTTACTTTTTTAGGACATTGTGTGTAGTGTAGAGGACCCTGAAGAAGCTCCTGTGCTTTACATAGACAGTGATTTACAGCTTCCAGCAGATCTGTCTTACTTTTATATGTAAGGACTTGATTTATCTATTTTAGTAATCTACTTATTTTCTGTTTAATCCTCACTTTTCCATATTTTTGGATGACATTTTGGTGGCTTCAGAACCAATTACCAGGTTTTCATAGAGCTTGGTCTCAATATACAATGGTTCCAACATACAATAATCTTACTGGCCCGATCAATATTGTAACTTGAGGGACCACTGTAAATGGCAATACACAGTGTTACAATGTATTATTAGTTAAAATAAAATCTTTCCTGGGGTCAACATCTGTTTAGGGAGTCTGGTCGGGGGTTTGTGTTTAGTTAGGTCCGGGGTCTGCAACCTTTAAGACAAAAAGAGCCACTTGGACTCGTTTCCGAAAAAAAAACAAAAAACTGGGGGCCGCAAAACTGTTTATCTAGTCTGTGATCTGTTTTAGGTGTCTGGTATGTGGTCCGTATTTGTTTAGTGAGTCTGTATTTTTGAGGTGTGCTGAAGGGGTTCACGTACACTACTTGTGACTTAAATTCTGCAGTTTAAGTGGATACCCTATAATATTTGGTGTGGCAAAGTAAAGTGTTCTGTGCTGTTTTCCTTAAATATTTCTAAAAATGTTTCTCAATAATTAGTAAGCGGAACTTTTCTATTGACATAAATAATATTTTTGTCTGTAAATAATATTTGTATAGACAATGTTGACAACATATTGTGATGTCAGAATCTGACAGTCATATAGACATAAGTGGTGAGTGATACATCAACATTTCTTATGTTGTACTGATCTGTCATAGGTGTAACACTGCTGATCGGCAAACATTGGCATCAGCAACAGGCAGCATTCTCTGTGCCATATCTCTGCTGTGAACCCTGGTCTTCCTCCTCTGGATTTTCTCCTGTTGCTTCTGCCAGTGCTGCAGTTTCCCCTCTGGCCCCTAGGGTCCACATGCAAGCACTAGCTGAAATTAATAGGGCCAGTGTGCACTCTTTTTTGGATTCACATCCAATGCCACCCAGGAACCACCTATAAGAGAGCACTCCTCCCTTCTTGTGGTGCCTGAGCAATATTGTAGGTCTACTTCAGGTTCCAGCTTGTTTTGTTCTTGTGTACCATTTTCCTGACTTCTTCCTAACACCGTCTCTAGACTCATTCCTCTATACCTGTCTACTTCTCCTGGAATAGTCCAGCATCCCTGAAAACGCCTCTGCACCTATGCTATACAGCTAGGCTGTTCCACAGCACCAGCTCTGCTAAAACACCTAGTCAGTCTTGCCTCCACAGACTCTGCTGCTGCACCTATTCCATCTAGCATCAGTTAGCCCCACTTGCCTGTATTCCTGGTGCTCGGCACCAGGGCATTCTGGCCTGCTTGGACATCTTGTGGTAGTGACCTGGTGTTTCCCTGCAGCTAAGATCAGTTAGCTTCCACATCCTGGAGCAGGATTAGGGATGAAAGCCCAAATTTAGATTCTGCTCCCAAGTTTAGCCCAAAGCCAAACCAGTAAGTAGCACAGTGGATCCACAACTAATCGCTATTAAAAATGGCCATTTCTGGCCTACAGAGAGCCTAAATAGGGGTGTAGAACACTTTGCCTTGCTGTAACACGCATGGGGTGTGTGCTGGGTTAGAGAAATAATACTGTTAATCAGTATTACATGCAGATCAGAGGCGTCGCTATTAGAATCACTGTCGAAGAGCGGCACAATGACAGAGCCTGGAGGGGGCATCAGTATGAGGAGACCATAGAGTGGCTGAATGACACAGAGCGTGGAGGATAGAGGCAGCATGAAGAGAACATATAGTGGCTGAATGACACATCCTGAAGGTGGCAGAAGCATATAGTGTCTGAATGACAAAGCCTGGAGTTTGCAGCAGCAGGAGGAGAACAGATAGTGGCTGAATGACACAGTAGGGAGATGGCGGCAGCATGAGGAAAATATATAGTGGCTGAATGACACAGCCTGGAGTTGGCGGCAGCATGAGGAGACCATAAAGTGGCTGAATGACAAAGCCTGGAGGTGGCAGCAGCATGAGGAGAACATATGTTGGCAGTATGAGACAGCTAGGAGCTGGAATCAGCCTGAGAAGAACATATGGTGGCATAATGAGACAGCCTGGAGGTGACAGCAGCAGCATGAGGAGTTCTAAAAGTGACCCGGTGACAGAGTAGGGCGGTGGGTGGCAATACCAGTACCCGGTGATGAAGGTGGGTGAACAAAAGAGAACTTGGCAGCTGAGACAGGTAGGCATAAGAAAATTGACTCTTTTGTAAAAATGTTAGTGTGCACAAGTAAGTATTGAGGATATGCATTATGTAAAACGTAACTTTTAATAATATGCTTAGGATAAAATATATGGACCCAAAAAGTTTTTTTTTAAATCAAATAAAACGAAAGGTTTACAAAAAACTTTAATAGTGATCAAGGTGCATTAAATGTGGGGTTTATACACCTCCAAGTATAAGATTTAAACAACAACAAATACATGGTCTCAAATGGCAGGAGGTACTCAACCCCAAATGCAGTAGTGGATTTATGCTGGGGGAGCAGATTTTATGCTGGGAATTGCCCCTAGCAACCGACCACAAGCGCAGGATCTGCTCCCCCAGCATAAATGCACAACTACATTTGTGGTAGCTTGGGGGTGTAGGGTATAGGTGGTGTAGCTGTGCAGTGATGAAAGGGTGTTGGATTAACCCTTAACTTTCGTGACGCCAGGGTGCTGGTTCTTCTTCTATAGATATATATCCTACCGCCACCCGTCCCAGGAACGATAGGGAGGAATAAAGGATTGTCCACAACCGGAGATTTAGTAAACTGTAAATAACTTTACTGCAGCTTTTATGCAGGTTGATAACGGCAAACAGTCTATACAGAAGAGTAGTCTGTAAGTTCCTCACAGTGGGTGGGAATCTTGTAATATATAAGCTCTGAGTCTGGAATTCCGCTGAATTTAGGGGAATTATTTAGGTCCAGTAGTCACGCAAGATAAACAGGATTTAGATTTGGTAGTCTCACGTTTAGTAAGCTGTTGAATTGGTAGGCTTCATGCCTATTTTTGTCTTTTAGGTTTGCACAGATTTCCTCTCTCTCTCTGCTAGTCCAGAACCCAAGAGAGATGTTACTGCTTTGCAGCACAGGAACCAAGAGCGTGATGAGTGGTTAACAGCTCCCTTATATGGAGAGGGGCAGGCTTAGAGCTTATTGGTTCCCACCAGCTGTCAGTCCTTTCACAAAGCATTATGGTACATCATGTGACCACATCACGTGCCCTGGAAGGTCCTTAAGCTTAACTTAACATTAGACTTATTAGTCATTTGACCTAAGGTCCTGGAAGTACTATACACATAATAAAATATATACAATTTATACACATCAAACACAATAAAATTAAAGAAGGAAGAGGTGACTAGGAGTTATCTCTCCAGGAGGATCCTACTGGTACGCAGGAACTCTGACTTTGGGGACTTAGTACACAAGGTACGGTACAAGGTACGTTACCGGGACACCACACATTAAAGGAGTATAAACTCAACATTTAATGTGCCTTGATCACTATAGACAGCATTAAGACTCACCTGTGAGACCGGCAACATATCACCCAACTTGGGTGTGGCTTATAGCCTGCCTCCTTCCTCCCATTGTATGTGTGCCCAGCCACACTGGAGGTAACCTGGGAGCAGGCTTTGTGTCGGACCTAATGCTGCTGTAATTGCCCATTGGCCCCTGGTTATGCCCGTACGGCACAGGTAGGTTTAGTGTTAGGTCCCGTGCCACATAAGAAACCTTGGCATTGGTGTGTGGGCTCAGGTATGTCCTTCATATAAGGATATACTAGCTAATGTCTCAATTTTAACATCAGTTTTGAGGGTTAGCAACTGTCATTGTATACATATACCACAGTAGTTAACCTAAATTCCTGTATTAAAAAAAATTGTGGTATTTTTTATCCTAAGAATATTATTAACACCTTAACGACCACGAGCGTAAACTTACCCTTGTGGCCGGCTCCCATTATGTGAAGCACGCTCAGGAGCTGAGCACGCTTCATACCCGGCAGGTCCCGTTGCTATCAGCAGCCAGGACCCGCAGCTCACAGCGGACATCGCCGATCGGGCTGATGTCTGGTATTAACCCGTTAGACGCTGCGATCAAATTTGACCACAGCATCTAAAACGGGAGAAAATCATTGCCGGTTAGCTCATTGGGCTGTTCGGGACCGCTGCGGGGAAATTGCGGCATCCCAAACAGCTGAGAGGACAGCGGGAGGCTTCTTACCTTGTCTCCCCCCCGTCCGATCGTCACTCTGCTGCTTCATTCCTGAGATCCAGGCTGGAGCAGAAGAGCAATGATAACACTGATCAATGCAATGATAAGGCTTTGCATTGATCAGTGTCTGCAATCAAGGTATTGCATGTTATAGTCCCCTATGGGGCTATAACATTGCAAAAAAAGTGTAAAAAAATAGTTAATAAATGTGATTTTTCCCATTCCCCGTGCGTAAATGTCTGAACTATGAAAATATAATGTTAATACAACTGAACATTAATGGTATACACGTAAAAAAAATTCCAAAGTCCAAAATTGCATATACATTGTATAACCTAAAAAAATGAAAATGAAGAGATGTCCAGCGAAAGTTCCAAGCAATGCAGAATTTACTTATTCAGCAGTGACACAACATGATGACAGGTAGGTGACGCGTTTCAGCCACAATCTGCGGCCTTAGTCATGCGGCCTAAGGTATGACTAAGGCCGCAGATTGTGGCTGAAACGCGTCACCTACCTGTCATCATGTTGTGTCACTGCTGAATAAATAAATTCCGCATTGCTTGGAACCTGCGCTGGACATCTCTTCATTTTCATATCCTTACATGAGTTGTGGTTCAGTCTCATCCGAGACACAGGAAGGGCGTACGAGTGAGCTGTGCCTGATACTTCGAATTTGTTGCAAAACCTAAAAAAATGTATAAAAGGCGATCAAAAAGTCCCATCAAAACGAAAATGATAGCAATAAAAATTCAGATCATGGCACAAAAAATGAGCCTTCATACTTCCCCGTATATGGAAAAATAAAAAAGTTATAAGGGTTAGAAGATGATAATTTTACACATACTAATTTTGTTGTATGTAGTTATAATTTGTTTTTGAGCAGTAAAATAAAATAAAACCTATATAAATTAGGTATCATTGTAACCATATGGACCTACAGAATTAAGATATGGTATTATATTTACCGAAAAGTGTACTGCATTGAATCGAAAGCCCCCAAAAGTTACAAAATGGCGTTTTGTTCTTTTTTCAATTTTGCCCAACAAATATATTTTTTCTGCTTTTGCCATAAATTTTGTAGTGAAATGATTGATGTCATTATAAAGTACAATTGGTGGCACAAAAAAAAAGCCCTCATATAGGTCTGTAGGTGCAAAATTGAAAGTATTAGGATTTTTAGAAGGTGATGAGGAAAAAATTAAAATGCAAAAACTGAAAGACTCTGCATCCTTAAGGGGTTAAAAGTAAAGTTTTACGTAATGCATATCCTCGATACTTATTTGTGGTCTGATGTGCACGAATGTCTGTGACTGGGGAGCATCACTTTAAATCTGTTTGGCACTATCCATATTTGTGAAGTGTTGGTGTGGCACCATGGTCAATCTACTCTGATGCATCAGGCATTGGTGGGTGGAAATCCTGGCTGATCCAAGCTGATTCATCTACACAAAGGTCAGTCTCTCCACGTTTTTCGTGGACAGGCGGGTTACTATGGGGTTACTAAGGGTTACAATGGCCCCCGTTGCACTAAACATCCGCTCTGAGGGCACACTACTGGCCAGGCAGGACAGCTTTTCCAGGGCAAACTCTGCTAGTTGCGGCCACAATTCAAGTTTGGCTGGGCAGAAGTCCAGCGGATCTTCAAAGTGTGTTGGCATGGTTCAGCTCCTGTTCCAGGTCTAAGTAAATAATAATGCATAGGGAAATACACTAAGGATAGTGCATAAAATTTAGCTTTTAATTCAAGCTGTTTAAAATGTCACCAAAATAAACGTGAGTCCTTCACCATTTAAAAAAAGTTACTCATAAACTTGCAGCCGAACTATCCTTCTAGGGAGACTGCTAAACAATAACACACCTAAGTCAATGTATCCATCTCAGGATTTACATTAGAATTTATCAGGTAAATAATATATCATTTAATAATACATTTTATTAAACTTTTTATTAGTAATGTATTTCAATAAAGATTAAAACTTAATGTAATGTTAGCGTATCGGCGCACAGAAACAATGAAAAGTTATATTCAAACTTGCTCTGGATGTATTGATTAGCCGCAACCTCGATATGAGGGGCCGGTGAGTGCTGAGACTGTGATACTGATAATTGTTCTTGTCAAATATACCAAAAATTAATTACACGAGAATATTTTTAGTATAGTAAATACCTGGATCACAAGTTGGAAATAACCCCCGGACCACAGTCCTAACACGAGCGCTGCATTTATACAGGTACTGGTTCATTTTCTTTCTGTTTCTATGAAACACTTGGCCCCTGTCACATTTGTGTCAGAGATTGTAGTTATTGTATCTACACCAGAGACATTATTGAAACATTTGTAACGGGATGCATGCACAGAGACTGTGATCGCAAGTCAGTTGCGAATAACCTAGTATTCATTCAAATCTCTTTGTCATTGTACAGTGCTCAATACTCTGCCTTAAGTGTAACTAACTTCTACTCATCCATGGACATTCCGGTGTAATACATTTTTGGCATATTTGACAAGAACAATTATCAGTATCACAGTCTCAGCACTCACCGGCCCCTCATATCCAGGATTCGGCTAATCAATACATCCAGAGCAAGTTTGAATATACCTTTTAATTGTTTCTGTGCGCCAATACGCTAATATTACATTAAGTTTTAATCTACTATCCATGTGAGGAGTGGTCAGGACCCTCTCAGCGTTATCTTGGCAGCCGGTAACATACCATTCCAGCGCTAGTGATATTTATATATTTGTTTTTTTATTTTAATAAAGAGTTTAATAAAGTGTGTTTTAAACTTTTTTTTCTTTATTTTTTAAATGTTTTAGGTAGTACTACTACTCCCAGTATGGAACAGACTGTTCCATGATGGGAGTAGTAGTACCTGTACTAATTGACAGATCGCCCCGGATGTTACTCCTGACAGCCAATGTGATCGTCCTTTATATCACAGAGATGCGGAGCGGGTTTCTCCTGCGCTCGCATCTCTGCAATATTCTCCAGGCCGGCCAGTGATTTGAACAGAAATTCACATCACTCATTCATATTTTCCATCCAGAGTGGTGATTGGCCGGATGTTTGCATCAAATCCCTGCTCTCAGAGGGAAATATAAATCAGTGATGTGAATTTATATTCACATCACTGGCCGGAGTATAGTGCAGAGATGTGGAAGGCAGGAGAAAGCCGCTCCGCATCTCAGAAGGATGACGGACGATTGCATGGGGTGTCAGGAGTGACACCCACTGGGATCTGTCCTTAACTGCAGGTACTACTGCTCCCAACATGGAGCACATCGGAAGCTCCATCCTTGGTCAATCAAAGAAGCCACAACTTCCTGAACTATGGATAAAAACACCAGCATTGGAACGGATCACAACGGTAATCCTGTTCACTCACACTAAACCTAATACAGCGGGTTATAATGTGGGTGAGCAGGAGACCGATGCAGGCTTTCTGACTAATATACATACCTTCAGTCCAGCGCCCGGCCCCTCTAAAGATTGGCTTCTATCTTCACTGAATTGCAGGCTGGAGGCAGATTTGAATATTCATGGGTGCTGGTCACGTGAGCAGTTGTGCCTACTGAGCGCTTACGTGACCAGCGTCCATGAATATTCAAATGCAGCCGTATTAGTCAGAGATACTGCATCAGTCTCCTGTTCACCCACACTAAACCCCATACACCAGGATAACCTTTTTTCCTAAATTCTTGCTGCTTCCTGCACAAAATAATGCAACTTTAACTGCAGAGCTTATTATAGGACATATAAATGAGCCACATTACATGTATTGCATGTATGTGTGTGTATTGATATTTACACTTAATTCATTCAATTCTGTTATGAATCTAATAAAATGCTTTTGCGGACTAACAACCAAGAGAACAATTTATTAAAAAGCATCCCCTGGGTCATTGGTCTCAAACTGAGGCCCTCCAGATGTTGCAAAACTTCAACTCCCAGCATGCCCAGACAGCCAACGGTTTGAGACCACTGCTCTTGGTGAATAGTAGTTCTATTACCAATGAACCAGCAAATGTCTATTGTGTTATAAATACTACAGAATAGAATCTCACAAGTACTAATACCTTAACCACATATTCAAGCATGAATGAGGTCATCTGTCTGGATGGAAAGGATAGATCAGGGCGGATTTCTCCTGCAGGCATGACACCTTTTTAAAGGAGTTATCCCAAAACAAAAAAGGAATTTTAAAAACTGAGCTAATTTCTTTCAAAAATAGCACAAAGTCTGTCCTCAGGTTGTGTGTTTTATTGCAATGGAACTGAGCTGCGGAACCACACTCAAACTGGAGACCAGGGGCGTTGCTAGGTCTCCAAAAGACCTGGGGCTAGAGACTTAGCACAGCCATGCCCCTAACCACACCCCCAGTCATGCCCCTATTATCCCATTACTATACACAACACCCCACACATATGCTACCAACATTCCATTTCTGGTTTAAGGAGCAGCGTCTCTCCATAGAGCAGTGATGTCCAAACTGTAGCCCTCCAGATGTTGCAAAACTACAACTCCCAGCATGCCTCCAGCATGCCTAGACAGCTGTCTGGGCATGCTGGGATTTGTAGTTTTGCAACATCTGGAGGCACCCTTGTTGTACAACATTGCCTTGGAAGGCTTCTAAGACAGTACCTAGAGCTGTTGCAAAACTACAACTCTCAGCATGCTCCAACAGATTTTGTCTGTCTGGCCATGCTGGGAGTTGTAGTTTTGCAAAACCTTGAGGCACCCTGATTGTGGAACACTGCCTTGGAAGCCTCAGTTTTAATGCAGTGTTTTTTTTAACAAGGTGCCTCTAGATGTTGCAAAACTACAACTCCCAGCAGGCCCAGTATGGGCATTCTGAAATATGTAGTTTTACTACATCTACAGAGGGACGTGGCAGTGGGGGAGGTGGTGGCTCATATACTATGCTGTGTCCTGCCGAGTCTGTCCTGCCACGCTGAGCCTCCCGAGTCCCGAATGTATGCGCCGAGCCTTCCCGCGCCGAGCCAGCAGAATAACATGACTCCACTCTTCGGCGCAAAACTAAGGAGCTGGCGGACGTCATTTGGCTCGCACTAGAAGATGCCGGCCCTCCCCGCTAGACCTCCCATGAGCCACCGTGCTCTTAAAGCTGCGGTGGCTAAGTAAAAAATAAATAAAAATCCGGCCAGAAATTAGACCCGGAGCTATTGGAGGGACTCCCGGGGCTAGAGCCCCGATAGCCCCCCAGCCCCCCCCCCCCCCCAACGACGACTCTTCTGCAGACAGGGAGTGTTCTTTAAATAGAAATTAGCTCTGATTTTCTATTCCTGGATAACCCCTTTAACTGAAAAAGCTCCATGTAAAGCGAGGTGAAAAAATCCTTGAAATTGGCAGAAAATCTCTTTTGTGCTGAGTGACACCTGAGCACAATTATGGAAATAACAATACAGATGCTGTCCAGGATAAAAATAAAGCTTAAGGCTAAGTTTCTACTTGTTTTTTTTTTTTTTTTTGCTTGCGTTTTTCCCCCCAAAAATGCCAAAACGGCCCCATGGAATTTTTTTTTATTGAAAAAACGCTGCAGCCAGATGTTAGCTGTAAATCAATGAGAAATCGCAAAATTCTTTTTCCACTTTGCATTTTTCAGTTTGGTGTTTGGTGTGTTTTGCAAAGTCGCAGCATGTTGAGCCTCTGGCGTTTTTTCCCCTGAAATTGTGGCATTTTTCTCCCATAAAAGTCTATGGGAGTAAAAAAAGGGTACCATTGAAAAAATAAAAAATATACAGTAGTGATGGAAAAATTGTATCTAACAAAATTGATCTTTCTTATAACTAAATTTTTATGAACTTTTAAAACAGGGATCAAGTTATGTGTGCCGGCAGGGCACAAAAAATGTAGCCGACAATAATAAAAATGTAGTGTGTGTATTTTTTTTTACTTTATTTTTTATTTTTTAGGTAGTACTACTACTCCCAGCATGGAACACACTGCTCCATGATGGGAGTAGTAGTACCTGTACTAATTGACAGATCGCCCGGGGTGTCACTTCTGACACCCGTTGCGATCCTCCTGTGTAATGTATAGATGTGGCTGGCCGCACTTCTATGGTCCCCTGTACTGCAGTATATATACACCTATTCATATTTCCTACAGAGAGCTGTGATCCGCCAGATGGTTCCAGCCAATCACAACTCTCTGTGGGAAATATGAATAGGTGTATATATATGTCAGTGCAGGGGACCATAGAATAGTGGCCGGCCGCATCTATACATTATACAGGAGGATCGCAACAGGTGTCAGGAGTTACATCCGCTGTTATCTTTCCTTAACTGAAGGTACTACTGCTCCCAACATGGAGCATACTCTGCTCAATGCTGGCAGCTGTAGTATCTGCATTAATAGATCGCAACAGGTGTCAGAAGTGACACTCGCTGCAATCTGTCTATTAATGCAGGTACTACGAATCCCAGCATGGAGCAGAGTGTGCTGCATGTTGGGAGCAGTAGTACCTGCAGTTAAGGACAGATCTCAGCAGGTGTCACTCCTGAAAACCGATGCAATCGTCCTATCTATTGCAGAGATGCCGAGCGGCTCTCTACAGCACTCGCATCTCTGCCCTATTCTTCGGCCGGCCAGTGATATGAATAGAACATCACTCATTCATATTTCCCGCTGAGAGCAGTAATTGGCTGCAACCATCCGACCAATCCCCACTCTGGGCATTATGAATGAGTGATGTGAATTTCTATATATCTAGGAGTATAGTGCAGAGATGCAAGCGCTGCATAGAGCCGCTCCGCATCTCTGCTATATTATGGACGATCACATCGGTGTCACGACTGACACCCGGGGCGGTCTGTCTATTAGTACAGGTGCTACTACTCCCATCATGAAACAGTCTGTTCCATGCTGGGAGTAGTAGTACTACCTAAAAAAATGTAAACAAATTGAGAAACAAAAGTGAAACACATACTTTATTAAAAATGTATTAACATTTTGTTATAAAAAAAATATAAATTTTGTTAAATACATTTTTTTTCCCATCACTGCAGCATCCTTTTTTTTTAAATTTATTTATTTATTTATTTATTTTTTTGGTACCCAACACATTTTTTAAAAAAGTCAAAGGGGCCAAAAATGCAATTTCCACTCAAAGGCAAAAAAAGCAAGAAAAAAACGACAAACACTGGAACATGTGGTGGCGTTTTTTCTGGCGTTTTTTGGCCACAGAAACTTAGCCTCAGAGTTGTTTTTATTACCCAGAAACAGTGCAGTACATGTGAATGCAGATGAGTTGCTATAATATACAGTCTTTTGTTTAATATGACTCTATTTCTTATATAAATAATAATTAAAGGGGTTATTTAGGTTTTCTTAACTTGCCATCACAGGCGCAATAATGAAAAGTTATGTCTTAAGTGCTTTACTTGCCTTACATATGTGGGGTGGCTCAACCCCTTTATTGAATTCATGGTCCCCCCCCCCAAGTTCAGCATTCCTCTTGTCTTTGATTGTTGTCTTAAGCCTTTCCCAGGATCTTGTTATGTGATCTCAGCAGTCTGTAGAAAACAATCCTGGGAAAGGCTCAAGACAACAGTCATACACAGACCAGAGGAAAGCAGAACCTGGTGGGACCATGAAACCACAATAAAGGAGTCAAACCTAAATGGGTTATCCAGGAATAGAAAAACAGAGCTAATTTCTTTCATAAACAGCTCCACGTCTGTCCCTATGTTGGGTGTGGTATTACAACTTGGCTCCATTTATTTCAATGGAACTGAGCTCCAGAACCCCCCCCCCCCCCCCCCAACCTGAAGACAGACTGGGAGACAGTTTTGAAAGAAATGAGCTCTGTTTTTCTATTCCTGGATAACCCCTTTAAGACAGGCATAATAGTAAAAAGTTAAGAAAACCTAGATAACCCTTGGATAACCTGGATAAATAATCGTGCTTAACCAATAACACGTCCCACCATATATGACACTAAGCGTGGATTCACTCTCCGCTTTTAAATTCCGTTCGGAATTTCCAGCGCAGTGCAGTCCCATTGCAGTCTATGGGATTCCGCTGCACAATGTACACTACGGAATTATTAGGGGAGGAGTTTTTTAATATGAAAAAGCTTTTTTTTTGTATTTTATTTTCACTAATAGGAGACTATTATAAGCAATATTAGATTACATTTACTGAGCAATGCTATGGTATTATATAGCATTGCTCAGTGTGATCGGTGATCTGCTAGTAGAGTCTTTTTAAAAGTGTACATGTTGTCAACAAAAACTTTTTATATAATGTAAATAATGTAAAATTATATGTATATTTGTTATATATATTGTTTAAAAAATTGTGTATATTTATGGATTAAAAAGTGCTGTCCCTGCAGCTATTTCCTGTGTGTCTCTATGAGGAGTCCAAATACAGGAAGTGAGGACAGGACAAGCTGGGTTCTGTGCAGGCTCCTGGCTTGTTAATAATCCTCATGTGTAAGCCCATAGCATGTCACAGAGACTCACTGCACAGAGCCCTGCTTGCCCTCACTGTACAGAGCCCTGCTTGTCCCCACTCACTTCCTGTATTTGGACTCCTCATAGAGACACACAGACAATAGCTGCAGAGACAAAAATATACATACTGTTTAACCTATCTGTATTACAAAATATACATATAATGGTATTATCTACGTTATATAAAAAGTTTTTGTTAAGCTGAGCATGAGTAAAAGAACACCTTGGGGTGACCTTTTGGACTCACTCCTGCTTTTTACTTCTATTGTCCATGACCTGTAGACTAATATACCCCGGAATATAATTACTCATTCTATTTGTGGCTCTTAGTTTGTGCACAATACAATGCAATCTCCCAAAATTTCTACTTATTTAATAATTTGTTGTAATTACTCGTAGAACTTAGTGACCCCACATTATAATTGTTAGAGATTTGTTATCGGATACCTTCATTAAAATGACAAAGTCTTACAAAAGTCTCATTTCAATCCTTGTTACAGCTTTTATCTTAAATATCAAAAGCAGGTGGATTAGTTATTTTTAGAGATTGTTCATCGCCTCATTCTTATCTTTGTAAAAAATAAAAAGAAAGAAAAAAAGGGGAAAGGATCCAATTGTGAATCCTGTGGCCCTAGATGTAATATAAGTGAAAGCAAACTGGGGACATGTGAGCTAAGTGGATGAATGATGTCATTAAGAGATTCCAGTCAAGGTGGATTCTGGGTCATAGGAGAATTAATAATTGAATATATGTCGACCGGATTATCAGACATTTTAGACACAGAGAAGTAAAAATAATTTTTAAAATACACAAAAGTCAACGTAAGGTCTTAGAATTTCTTCTTACTAAAGACACAGAGGGTCAAATAGGTCTGACAAGTTCCTTTGCATGTGTTTTTATAATGATTTTTTTTTTTTTTTTGTCTGACAAATAGGAAGGAATATCTGAATAAGAAATTGACTTATGGAACTTCTTTGTTAAAACGCATTCCAATCTTTATCTTTGCGTCATCCATGTACTGTACAACCTACCAAGGTCATCCCTATAGGAGACTGTGGGGTTGTGGTATTGTACTGTATCAAAGGATAACTTGGCAATTGTCAACATCTGGTAAATTATATCTACAAACAATGCTCATCTATATATATATAAAACTCAATGTGTGTGTGTGTGTGTGTGTATGTTTGTATGTTTGTGTGTATGTGTGTATGTATGTTCCACAAAAACGTCAAAACGGCTAAAGATATTAACATGAAACTTGGCACACATGTTACTTATATGTCAACAACAAACATAGGATAGGTAATTTAACCCTTACTCACCCCCATTTGCCAGGGGTGGGGTTTATGTTTAAAGTCCCATACAACTCTATAGGAAATATATGTTACTGCATAACTTCCGAACGGCTGGAGATATTTCCATAATACTTGGTCACATGTTACTTATATGTCCACTTAAAATATAGGATAGTTAATGTAACCCTTAACCACCCCCATTTGTGAGTGTCGGGGTTTTTGTTTAAAGTCCCATGAAAATCAATGGGACATGTATGTTCTCACATAACTTCTGTACGGCTGGAGATATTTCAATACCTGGTGCACATATTACGGGTCGGGATAGGAGGTCGAGTTAGGAGGTCAGGATTTGAGGACAGGATTTGAGAATGGGATGGGAGGTCGGGATATGAGGACGGGATAGGAGGACGGCATAGGAGGTCGGGAGAGGAGGTCGAGATAGGAGGACGGGATAGGAGACCAAGTGTGCGGGATAGGAGACCAAGTGTGCGGGGGGATGTGGGTGGCCACCCACATCCCTCCGCACACTTGGTCTCCGCTCTCCTGCTGTACCTGCCTGTGCATTTTAAAGTACCGAATAAAGAAGACGGTTGAATGAAAAGTACGTGGTGAGTGCTGCGTTATTCTGCTTACCTCTTTTATTGTGTATTAATGTTATTTTGTTCTAGGAATGTATCTAACCCTGTTCTTGCTGTGACCAGTTCCTGAGGTAGACTGTTCCATAAATTCACAGTTCTGTTGCCGCTTGAAACTAAACCTTTTCTTCTCCAGATGGAGGGAGTGCCCCATTGTTCTTTGAGGGGGTTTAACCTGGAACAGTTTTTCCCCATATTTTTTGTATGGGCCATTCATATATATGCTGATCATATCCCCCATTAAATGTCTCTTCTCAAGACTAAACAAATGTAATTATTTTAATCTTCCCTCATAGCTAAGATGTTCCATGCCCCCTATTAGTTTAGTAGGACATTTCTGCATCCTTTCCAGCTTCACAACATCCCTTTTATGAACTGGTGCCCAAAACTGAACAGCATATTCCAGGTGAGGCCGTACCAATGCTTCATAAAGGGGGAGTATTATGTCCCTGTCCCTCGAGTCCATGCCTCTTTTGATACAGGACAATATCCTGCTGGCCTTAGAAGCAGCTGCCTGACATTGCATGCTATTCTGCAGTCTGTGATCTACAAGTACACCCAGATCCTTCTCTACCAGTGACTCCCAGTTAAACAAACCCAAGACATATGATGCATGCAGGTTTTTGGTAGCCAGATGCATAACTTTAAATTTATTGACCTTGAACCTCATTTGCCAAGTGGATGCCCAGACACTTAGTCTGTCCAAGTCATCTTGTAATTAATGCACATCCTCTATAGACCGTGCTACAAAGCTTGGCGTTATCTGCAAAGATAGAATCAGAGCTGTTAATCCCAATCTCTATAATATATATAATTAATAAATAAATAAATAATACAAGAGTGGGCCCAGTATTGAACCTTGGGGTACCCCACTAATAACCGGGACCAATCAGAGTACAAATCATTGACCACCACTCTCAATCCTTAAGCCAGTTTTCAATCCAGTTACAAACTAAAATTTCCAAACCGAAAGACCTTAACTTACCTATCAAACGTCTATGAGGGACAGTGTCAAACGCTTTTGGAAAATCTAAAAACACTATGGCCCAGATTTATCAAACTGTGTAAGAGAAAAAATAGAAGGCTTTTCCCTCAGCAACCGATCACAGCTCAGGTTTCACTTTACCAGAACTTGTTAGCTGAGCTGTGATTGGTTGCTCTGGGAAAATCACAAAAAATTTTTCTCTCACACAGTTTAATACATTTTGGCCTATATCCACAGCAATCCCTCTGTCAAGGCTTCTGCTCACATCTTTATAAAAGCAAATTAGATTGGTTTAACAACTTCTACCCTTAGTAAACCCATGCTGGCTATCACTTATAATACTATTATTAGGTTTTGCAGAGAACTCTTTTTCCCCCCAAAAACAGAATCTTGATTCTAAAATTGGCCCTTCTAAAAGGAGTCCCCTCCTGTTAAAGCATACCTGTTATAAAATATTTTGAAATACCTTCATGGTTTTGCTACATTAACTCTTCAGACTAGGGACAATGTGATTTAGTGCTCTCACTCTCCATTTTAGAGTGTAGAGAGCTAGGCGCTTCTATTCCCAATTCTCTTAGTTGTCTAGACAATTGCCAGGACAGCATGTATTCCATACATGCTGTCCTTGCAATTGGAAAATTCTGGTGAAAGGCTGGTAAAAGTTCACTGGGCTAAACAGGCTGGCACTGTAATGGGGCATGATTAACACAGTAAAGTATTATGGAAGGCATGTGGAGGGAAAAGTAGTTGCGGGAGCACTGGGTTTGTAAGCTGCTATTGGAGCAGAAATTAAAGAAATTTCAACAAGGAAGGGATTACACAATGGACTGAACTGTGGCTGCTGATGCTGAGATGTGAGGGAAACCTTAATCTCCCACTGGGACACTAACCAGTCCTGCAGCAGCATCAAGCTTGTCCATGAGTCATGGACAAGAGATGACTCATAGACAAGGCTGCATAAGCAGACACACCAATCACCTCCCACCACCACAAGGGAGGGACATGCCCTTTCCCCATAGAGGAATTCTAACACTGTGAGCTATTGAAAATGGCATTTTTATAATAAATATAGGTGATAGAGGAATACAAATTAGATGTACATGGTCAGGATTAGTTTATTTTGTGGGATTTGACAGGTACACTTTTACCTTTCAGAGACAGTAAGGATCCTCTGGATCAGGAGACAAATTGTAGATACAGTACATAGTCCTGGCTCTTTCTTTCTCTTCTGCACATAGCCATAGCTAAGCCCTGTTCCCACTTACATTGTACAATTCACATAGACATCAAATAAGGAAAAGTTGTTTAAAAAACTGTGACAATTTAAGTTATTGTTATGAGGACCCAGGAAGTAGCTAATAGAAATGGGGGCAAAAGTTATGAGAACCATCACAATACCAATATAAATATTGTAATGTGTGAGTGAACTTGTGCATAGATGAGGAGAGAAACCCAGGGACATTGGGACAACTGTTCTCTGCACCAGGTTGTTGTCTTGTCATAGTAAAAAGTACTAAACCTTTTTTCAACTCTATTACTAGAGTCAATTTACTATACAAACAGGGAATATCTTATGTAACTCTTTGACATATCACAAAAATGTCTAACACAGTACTGGCAGAATTAGTTTGAGCTTTCAAAGTAAGTTAATAAAAGTTTTGTGCTATGGGATTTATGAGGACACCTTGGTTGACTCCTGTCCTAAATTGTCTGTTCTATTAATACAGGTGCCAGGTAACAGGTGGGGGCTTATTAATTCATAATTCCTAAAGGAATTGTTTAACAATATTGAGTAAAATAATGTGCCCTAGTTTAGTTTACATCTACAAACTATATTGAATTTTATCGGGAATGATGACAGTAAAATGTTAAATCCCTTCTAAAGTTCTATAAGCATGTTTGTTGCTGTCCTTTACATGGATCCGAATGTCATCTTGCAACTATTGAGAAATATGTAACATCTACTCTGCACGGGAAATAACCTTTAAAATATAATATATCATTCTAGGATCCCCCCCATTTTGTACAGACATTGAGTTCATTATTTCAATCCTGTATCTCAGGTCAGTTTCATGTGTTATAAGAAAATATGAGATGAGAAAATTAATTTCCTGGACTAGTCCTCTTCTTACCTACCTTGGAAGGAGCTATATTTGTCTTATAGATTACATAATGTTTTTTCCTATTAGCATCATTAAAAATCTCCTGTGTGTAGACATTGCAGTTCCCCATTTTAACAGGGAAATTTAAGTGAAAAAAATACAATGTAAAATAAATGACTTGGACTAAATGCCACATCATCCCCCCAACTTCGTTTTCTTCTGCACCTGTTTGGTCCTGTCCCCTCCAGTGCCACATCATTCCTTCCCTTTTATCAGTTCCTGTGCCACATTTACCCCTCTCATCTTCACCCCCCATGTCTCATCATCCCCCCATGTCTCATCATTTCCCCTTCATAGACCACCACTAGCCATACAGACATTAAGCATTTAGTGCCTTCCCCACCATCATTTCCCCCTGTCTCATCATCCCCCACTCTGTCTCATCATGCCCCCTATCATTCCCCCCTCTCTTCATTTCCCCCTGTCTCATCATCCCCCCACCCTGTCTCATCCTGTCCCCCCATCATTCCCCCTCATCATCCCCCACCCTGTCTCATCAGGCCCCCCATCATTCCCCCCTCATCATCACCCCACCCTGTCTCATCATGTCCCCCATCATTCCCCCCTCATCATCCCCCCACCCTGTCTCATCATCCCCCCACCCTGTCTCATCATGCCCCCCATCATTCCCCCCTCATCATTTCCCTACGTCTCATCATTCCCCCACCCTGTCTCATCATGTCCCCATCATTCCCCCCTCATCATCCCCCCACCCTGTCTCCTCATCCCCCCCTAACCTGTCTCATCATCCCCCATCATTCCTCCCCCCTCATCATTTCCCCCTGTATCATAATCCCCCCATCATGTTCCTCCTATCCAGTGGTCTTCAACCTGCGGACCTCCAGATGTTGCAAAACTACAACTCCCATCATGCCCGGACAGCCAATGGCTGTCCGGGCATGCTGGGAGTTGTAGTTTTGCAACATCTGGAGGTCCGCAGGTTGAAGACCACTGTAATATGCTATTCTTCCCCTTTCCTTACCTGGCTGCGCTTAGGCTGTCTTGTGGGCTGCGGTCAGTGAAGCAGATGAGTGACTTCCTCTCCCAGCTTCTCTGCGCAGCATCAGGGATGTCACTTTTCGGCAGCGACTACAGGAAATGAAAAGTGACGTCACTGATGCCGCGCAGAGAAGCCGGCAGAGGACGTCACTCATCTGCTTCACTGACCGCAGCCCGCAAGACCCCCCTCCTGACCTGACCTGCTGAAGCGCAGTCAGGTAAGGAAAATAAACAAAACGATGAAAAGCAGGGAAAGGGGGAATGATGAGGGAGGGGGAGGTAGGGAAAAGTAAAAGTAAAATTGTCACTTGTTTTCTCCCGCATTATCCACAGTTACTGGTGGATAGTGCGGGAGACGCTGATTAAAAGGTAGGGCAGATCCGGACAAGGTAGGGCTCATTTTAATCAGCGTCTCCCTCACTATCCACCAGTACCTGTGAAAACAAGTGAGTGGGGAAGAGACGCCGCTGGTCACTGATTTAAAGTGTCCGCAGCCGTGCTGCTAATACTTAACAAGCAGCTGCTGCTGCGTCCGCTTTAAATCAGTGACCAGAAGATTTATCGGCGTATAACACGCAGGCAGGCTTTTTGCCCTAAATTTAAGTTTTAAAAGTGCGTGTTATACGCCGATAAATATGGTATTTGTGTATGGTAGAAGCAGTTTACCCCTTTTGCCGAATTTTGCGCAGAAGTGCTAAATTTATCAATCAAGCGCAATGAGTTTCATAAATTGTGGGCAAATATAGCAATCTCCTCAATCCACTCTTTGAAAAAAGGAATTGATGATTTAGAGCATCTTGCTACCTGCAGTCCAAGATGGCTTATATTGGCGTAAAAAATATGGCCATTGGGCAAGATTTCTGCGGGTAAATGAAATTTTCGCAGTTAATAAATTTGTGCGTACTAAATATGTCACTCAAAGGTACACCGAAACCTACACATCTGGAGGAAATGCTTTACCAGATTGTGCGCAAAAAAAAAGACACAAAAAAAACAGCTTGCACAAAATTTTGCACAAAAGGGGTAAAATTTTGCACAACAGGGGTAAAATCTTTGATACATGTCCCCCAATGTGTCTATTCTAGGTGAGGAGGCACCACTTTTAGTGCACTGATTCTTATTGGCTAGTTTTCATAATACAGAATGACTCCCTTAGCCATGTACAATAGAATACTGGGGCTAAACAACTAAGCAGATTGACAGCCTGCACTGGACACATTAGGTGGATGTTCTTAGAGGATAATAAGAGAATGCCAGGCTTCCTTCTCCCATTAGTCAACGATCCAGTTCAGATGCTTATGTGCCATTTGTAGAAGTTTTGCATATAACAGGGGTCTGCGTAGGCCCCCTGACTGTTCTACAGAGACATGATCTTTGTGTTACAGTAGCTCTTTTGATGAATGAGACCATATGGGCTAGACTTTACTCCACAAACACACAAATAATCTTGGGTGGCCCTGTTTCCTGTTCATTACTTTTTCTCTCTTTGAACCACTTTTGGTAAGTACTATCCACTGGATACCAGGACAACACCACAAGATCTGCTGTTTTATATCTCAGCCATAGGCAGTTGCATTGTAACAAGATAAACAATATATATTTTACTTTACCAGTCAGAGAATTTAAATGGGCATTATCACTTGAAAAAAGATAACTAAAACAGAAAATGATGTGGAGGAGTTAAGTAAGCATCCTGAAAATAAAGTATTAACTGAGAAAATGTCAGAATGTTTACTACCTGAAAATCTGGGTAGACCTAGGTGGTGTATATTACCTAAGATACACAAACCAGTGTAAAAGTCCAGAAAGTAGCGGGAATCGGGTCACCTACTGAGTTTCTTTCCAGAAATGTAGATTGGTTGATGTCACCATTATTACAGCACATTCCTTAGTTTCTGCGTGACACTGGTGAACTCATCGCAGCTCTCAATGATTTTGAATGGCAAGATAGCTACAGGTTTGCTTCAATAGACATTGAGAGCCTGTACGACTGCATCCCACACAATGCGGGTGTACAGGCAATCCGAGAGTTTATTGAAAGCTCTAACAAATCATCTGATTTTATTCATTTTTTTAACAAATTCTGTACTATTCATTCTTACCAATAATAGCTTTCAGTATGAAAATCAATGGTACAAACATTGCCTAGGCACAACAATGGGCACACCCATTTCTTGGGCCTTTGCAAATATTTTCCTAGCTATATTTAAGAGAAACAACATGTTTACCACTACCAATCCTTTTGTTAGACAAATAAAAACCTTCTTACTCTTTGTAGACAACATTTTAGTTGTGAGAGATGGGACAGAGGTAGAATTTGGAAAGTTTGTGGAGTACCGAAATTATGTCAATACTGTTAATATGACATCATCTTCTGTTTTTGGGAACAAATCCTTAGAATTTTTAGATGTCAAGATTGACATAATTGAAAATACCATAATCATGTCAGGTTATAGAAGACCCACATCAAAAAATTCCTTACTTCATTAAGGCTCATCCCATCCCACATATACAAAAAATAGCATTCCATTCAGCCAGTTCATACTCTTAAAAAGGATACATAGTGATCCACAATTATATTGCACACAAGCTTCACACTTAGAGGAAAGGCTATTGAAACGAGGTTACCCACCTGAAATCCTACCAGCTGCTCGAATGAAGGCTGACAAAATTCTATGGAATCATCTGTTAAAAAAGAAAAAGACAAAATGGAAACCAAATAGGTTTATGTTCACTTTTTAAAATACCCCCATGAATAATGTAGCAAGCATGCAATACAAACGATTGGTATATGATACAGCAAGACGAGGATTTACATGAAATAGCTACTCATAATCCTATAGTCACATATAGGAGAAATATTACAATATGGGACTATATTAATAAACAGAAAAGGAAAAAACAGGTTAAGTCGAGTTGGCTTACCGATAGTCACCCTGTAGGCAACTTCACATGCGGTTCATGTTCATATTGTAAGTTAAAAGCTAAATTAAAAACAGTAAAATTAGGAGGTTGTAATGTAGTTGTAAAGCAGTTTATAACATGCAGGTTGTTATGTTGTGTATAGTTTGATCTGTAGATGTGGGCACTTCTGTATTGGGAAAATGATTCACCCCTTATTCCATCGAGTTAGAGAACACATATGGTCACTAAGTACAGGAATTGGGGCAACCCAATTCATCTCCCATATGCAGAATGTCTATTGAGGTGATCCAGATGCCATGAAATTCGTAGCCTTAGAAAGAGTTAAATCCACAGTGAGAGGTCAGGACAGACATAAGCAACTACTAAGAAAAGGATGCAAGGTGGCTTCTCCGAGTTCTCGGTTTATATGACAGAAATTAGATGAGTGTGTTTCTCTAAATACTCACCTGATTTAGTTGCTTTAGTGATTCATGAGTACAGGATGTTGCTTTTAATCTAGTGTGTTGTGTGTTTGAAATGTTTTGCGCAGTCACAGTTTTGTATATATGTGTTGCTATGATAATAGTCTGTGTTAAAAGCACGCCCTTCATGTCATTACGTAGAGACCTAGCAAAGTGCCATGTCACACAACGGACTGTTGCCTATCTACATAACCCTTGCATCTTCCATCTATCTGCTCTCCTGTATGTTTTACCCAGCGTTCTATGGAATAATAAAGAGGCCTTGATATACATTAACCTGATGAGTGCTTTGCATCATTTTCTGTTCTAGTTATCTATATTGTGGATAGCTTTATACTTGAGCATGTCAGCACCGTGGTATTATATCGGCTTCTCGGGCCGCATACATGAACTGTCGACACTTTTCATCCAGCCAGTTTACTTCTTTGTGGAAAGGTCCTTTTACAAAGGTATACATTTGACAGGGTATAGAGACATGTCAAAAATTTCGATCAGTAGGTCTGTGTGTTCAAACCATGGCCGACAACTAGAATTAGGGAGAAGAACACACTAAGCAAGACAAACTTACAATGTCTAGGGAGTCTATGGGATTGTCTTAGGTAGCTGTACTTTTTTTTTAGAGCAACAGGTACACTTTACTAATGGCAGGAAATTAATGAAGGATCATGTATGCCTTTGCCTTACACTGACAGCCCAGACTCATCTCTGTAATCCTACATTTCTTTTTGTTGTGGCTCATCAGAGAAGTTTAACACTTGCCAGTCAATTTCCAAACACATTATTTTTTTTTTTTTTTAAACAAAAAGTAACTGCTTAAACTAGTCTGCCAATATGAAGGAATAGGCTGATCACAAATTATACCCCTAAAATGCTTCCTTAGATATTAATTCTGAATCTGAATCTTAAAAAGTCTTGTCGACAAGATAATACCTAACTTGTACATTTTGGCTAGAACTACACACTTACTTTGGTTGAGCAACATGAAGAACAGATTGGTTCATCCAATGTTTTTGGACATGCAACTTCATGCCGCATGCCCAAAATCTGTGTAGATTCCTACTTTTTTCCTGAAACCATGCTGTAGTGTCTTCTTGTGCGTCTGTAGCCCTACACGCACAACCAAGCTAACATGTCCCAGCGAAAAGAGTGACTAGAAGGTCCCTGACAATTGCCAAAAGCAGGAAAGGCATTAGAATCTCAGATCCCAAAATACAATCAATGCAATAGACATGCAAATCCAGATATAGAGCAGATTCAAATAATGACCAATATTTAAAAATAAAAATTGTAACCGGGTAACAGAGTATGGAGACAACTTGCAATGGTAAGTAGCATGTCAGAATGAAAATGGTTCAACATGGCACAATATATAAATAAAGAGCCCTGATTTACTAAGAGTGGAGTTTTCTTTGTAAGTTTTTCCATGGTATTTACAAATGTTTCCCTACATTCTGCACTTTTCCCTACATTTTGCTTTTTTTTTTTTTTTACAACAGCTCAAATCCACCACATTTTCTGTAGAAACCTTAGTAAGTATGTTGTTTTTTTTTTTGGTGAAATTGTGGGGGAAAAGGCCATTTTTCCTGGCGGTCATGCCCCTTTTTGGGGTTTTCTGAGTAAAATGGAGAGTGGGTTGGGTTTTTACATTTTTTGGCGCAATTCCTGGTGCAAATTCTATCACAAATTCTGGTGTACACAATAGTAAATACAGTCATGGCCGTAAATGTTGGCACCTATGACATTTTTCAAGAAAATAAACTATTTCTCACAGAAAAGGATTGCAGTAACACATATTTTTCTATACACATGTTTATTCCCTTTGTGTGTATTGGAACTAAACCAAAAAAGGTGGGAACAAAAGCAAATAATGTCACACCAAACTCCAAAAATGGGCTGGACAAAATTATTGGCACCCTTTACTTAATATTTTTTTGTACATCCTTTGGAAAAAATAACTGAAATCAGTCGCTTCCTATAACCATCCATGAGCTTCTTAAACCTCTCAGCCAGAATGTTGGACCACTCTTCCTTTGCAAACTGCTCCAGGTCTCTCTTATTGGAACGGTGCCTTTTCCCAACAGCAATTTTAACCCCTTAAAGGGGTATTCCGCCCCTAGACATCTTATCCTCCATCCAAAGGATAGGGGATAAGATGTCAGATCGCCGCGGTCCCGCTGCTGGGGACACCCGGGATCCCCGCTGCGGCACCGCGCTAGCATTACAGCACAGAGCGAGTTCGCTCTGTGTGTAATGACGGGCAATACGGGGGACGGAGCAGCGTGACATCATGGCGCCGCCCCTCGTGACATCACGGCCCGTCCCCTTAATGCAAGTCTATGGGAGGGGGCATGACGACCGCCAAGCCCCCTCCCATAGACTTGTATTGAAAGGGGTGGGCCGTGACATCACAAGGGGCGGAGCCGTGACGTAACGATGCTCCGGCCCCTGTACCGCCCATCATTACGTGCAGAGCGAACTCGCTCTGTGCTGTAATGATAGCGTGGTGCCGCAGCGGGGATCCCAGGGGTCCCCAGCAGCGGGACCACGGCGATCTGACATCTTATTCCCTATCCTTTGGATAGGGGATAAGATGTCTAGGGGTGGAATACCCCTTTAAGGACGCAGGGTCTTTCAGTTTTTGCACTTTCCTTTTTCCTCCTTACCTTTTAAAAATCATAACCCTTTCAATTTTCCACCTAAAAATCCATATTATGGTTGATTTTTTGCATCACCAATTCTACTTTGTAGGGACATTAGTTATTTTACCCAAAAATTCACGGCGAAACAGAAAAAAAATCATTGTGAGACAAAATCTAACAAAAAACGCCATTTTGTAACTTTTGGGGGCTTCCGTTTCTACGCAGTGCATATTTCGGTAAAAATGACACCTGATAATTATTCTGTAGGTCCATAAGGTTAAAATGATCCCCTACTTATATAGGTTTCATTTTGTCATACTTCTGGAAAAAATCCTAACTACATGCAGGAAAATGTATACGTTAAAAAATGTCCTCTTCTGACCCCTATAACTTTTTTATTTTTCCACGTATGCGCCGTGATCTGAAGTTTTTATTGATACCATCATGTTTTGATCTGACTTTTTGATCACTTTTTATAGATTTTTTAATGGTATAAAAAGTGACTAAAAATACGCTTTTTTGTACTTTGGAATTTTTTTACGAGTTTGCCATTGACCGTGCGGTTTAATTAACAATATATTTTTATAGTTCGGACATTTACGCACACGGCAATACCACATGTCTATTTTTATTTACACTGTTTTATTTTTTTTTATGGGAAAAGGGGGGTGATTCAAACTTTTATTAGGGAAGGGGTTAAATGACCTTTATTAACACTTTTTTGTAACTTTTTTTTTTGCAGTGTTATAGGTCCCATAGGGACCAATGACACTGCTCACACTGATCTCTCATGCTGATCACTGGCATGTATTAACACGCCTGTGATCAGTTTTATCGGCGATTGACTGCTCCTGTCTGGATCTTAGGCACGGAGCAATCATTCGTCGATCGGACACCGAGGAGGCAGGTAAGGTCCCTCCCGATGTCCTGTAAGCTGTTCGTAACGCCGCAATTTCACCGCGGCGCTCCCGAACAGCCCGACTGAGCAGCCGGGTCACTTTCACTTCAGACGCGGCGGTCAGCTTTGATCGCCGCGTCTGAAGGGTTAATACAGGGCATCACCGCGATCGGTGATGTCCTGTATTAGCCGCGGGTCCTGGCCATTGATAGCCGCCGGGACCGACCCGATATGCCGCAGGGACAACGCGTGACCCCGCGGCATATCGCAGGAGCCGGCGGAGGACGTAAATATATGTCCTTCGTCATTAAGGGGTTAAGATCTCTCCAAAGGTGTTCAATGGGATTTAGATCTGGACTCATTGCAGGCCACTTCAGAACTCTCCAGCGATTTGTTGCCATCCATTTTTGGGTGCTTTTTGACATATGAAGAAAAAAATGTGTGTGCAGCTCACAACCAAAAAATCTGAGGTATATATGGTTAATAAAGTCGATCCTCACCGACCAATAATATGGAAAAAATATTAAAAAGATTAACCATACCTCAAGGATTTTACCATCCCAAATGGTACACAATGAAAACAAATGGTCTGAAAATAATACAAAATTTATTGCACAATTGTAAAATATAAAATAGGACAAAATTGATTAGAATATTGCACTATTAGACAAATAAATTCACGAATAAAATATATAAAATACTAAGAATTATGCACTATATTTGTTTCTATCTACCATTGGGCCCTAATGGTAGAAATGTAATATGCAACACTGTTGCTGGATCTCAAAGCGCTATTTCTGGATGTGTTGTGAACTGTAGCTTAGATATTCTGGTAGTTTGGCAGAAAATGTTACTGATAGTCTGGCATATGAATGTAATCAAATAGATATAGTCCGAATAATTAGACAGTCCTAAAGGTGACTGAAAGTATCCTCCTAGACAGTTGCAAAATAATATCTCACCGATCCTCTGGCCGCTGGTCCCATGCTGCGACGGACCTAATGGGAAATCTTGTGGCTGATGTAACAGTGCAGATGCCGGAGTTGCTCTCTCTGGTGCGGGCAGCTATTAGCTCTGTGTACATTGTATGGAGCGATCTCGTATGAGGCAAATAGAGTTGTTACTCCGGCAGGAGACTCATGGCTGACTGGCAGCATTCTCAAACGCAGAACCGAGGATCAGGTGTGGTAGGTTGGATCTTTTGCAATGTGTAGAGCCGGTACTTCAATGCAGATTATAGCCAAGCAGCAGTGCTTTTTTTTAGTGCTATATTCAGAAGATGTTTTACCAGAAGGATTTTGGCTTACTCTTGCTTTTTTATGTCTCTGTGTCAACAGTGGGGTCCTCCTGGGTCTCCTGCCATACCATTTCATTTAATTTAAATGTTGACAGATAGTTTGCGCTGACACTGATGCTCCCTGAGCCTGCAGGGCAGCTTGAACATCTTTGGAACTTGTTTGGGGCTGCTTATCCACCATCCGGACTATCCTGCATTGACACCTTTCATCAATTTTTCTCTTCCATCCACACCCAGGGAGATTAGCTACGGTGCCATGGGTAACAAGCTTCTTGATAATGTTGTGCACTGTGGACAAAGGCAAATCTAGATTTCTGGAAATTGACTTGTAACCTGGAGATTGTTGATATTGTCCCAAAATGTTGGTTCTCAAGTCCTCAGACAGTTCTTTACTCCTCTTTCTGTTGTCCATGCTTAGTTCAGCGCACACAGACACACAGTGCAAACACTAAGTGAACTTCTCTCCTTTTTATCTGCTTTCAGGTGTGATTTTTATATTGCCTACACCTGTTACTTGCCCCCGGTGAGTTTAAAGGAGGATCACCTGCTTGAAACAATGTTATTTATCCACAATTTTGTCCAGTTCATTTTTGGAGTTTGGTGTGACATTATGTCCAATTTGCTTTGTTTCCTCCCTTTTTTGGTTTAGTTCCAATACACACAAAGGGAATAAATGTGAATAGCAAAACACATGTTACTGCAATTCTTTTCTGTGAGAAATACCTGATTTTCTTGAAAAATTTCAGGGGTGCCAACATTTATGGCTATAAATACATATATATATATATATATATATATATATATATATATATATATATATATATATTGCAGCCCTGAAAAAAAGAGATGGCAAATGATCGTATGAGTGAAGTAGAAATGAAACGTACATCCAATATAAATTAAATATAAGGAGACTAGAGGGTTGTACAAAGTCTGGAGGAACTCCAGGGTTGCTAGATGGTCGCAAAGGAAGAATATGATCCATTTCCTATGGCTATAATTCTTTAGAATATAAATGAAGTGTTGATATCGGCTATCAGTTCCTGCATGAGAGGGGTAGATTTTGTCTTCCGATACCTTGTTAAAACCATTTTCCTATAGCACAAAAGAAGCACGTACAAGCTTTTTGTGAGAAACTTAAAGATACCAATAAATTGGAAAACTTGCTAGGGAAACCATTAGAAGGGGAAAGGATTCCTCCATACAAATGCTAGCTTGAAAGCGGGGAAAGACACTTATCTGAAATTCAACATTTCTTGTTCTTCTTTCCCTAACATCATCTGTTGGGGGAGAATTGAAAGAGAAAGTCCTATACAAACTATAAAGTCACCAGTACACTCGGGTATCTCTGGTGCTCCCGCAGACAATGCACACTTACCTTCTATGCTATGCATAGGGGATGTTATTTTTGACTGGATAACCCCTTTTAATTAGAACTCTTATCAAACTATTGCTATTATCATAAATAACCATGGTTTCTACATTCAGGCAGCTAAGGATAGGCTAATGGAGGAGATATATTACATTGTCTGCTGTTTTCATGTCTGCTGATGGGTTTCATATTTCGAGGTCCAGGTACTATATGTACATTTTATACTTTCAACACCTTCTGAATAGAAAGATAATATTTTCTAATAAAGGAAAATAAAAATCTGTCATAGGCATTGGAATTGAATGGCTGAGAAAATTCAGCTCAGCTACAGGAACTGAATTGAAAGTAGTCATGAATAAATGGTCATGAAGTAGCATGAATAGCAGTATATTACAGACACACATCACACATGTCACAGATTAAAATCAATGTTTCAGTCCATGTTACTATACATCCACTCTGAATTTAGATTTTTACATAGTAGGAAGCAAGAAAGGGTTAATCCCTCAGAATAGATGGATAATAATTGGGGGGCGATTGGGCTACCAACATCATTAGCTGCCCCAATGGGGATTCAAACTTCAGCCACCTGTATATGGGTCCAGAAATTCAGTGTCAACTCATTCTTATATGTTTCACATAAAAAATATATTTATAAGGGGTAAATATCTATTTCATTTTGTACAGAGCTTCATCAGCTTTTCTGCAACCAAGGTATTACTGTCTGAGGAAGAAAGAAGCCGCAGACTAAGACTACTGTATGGAAAAAAAGAGAACTAGCGTTCAATATCTAATAGAAAAGGGGCAAAATAGTTCTCTTTTCTTCATTCAGTCATTTTTCTCACCTTGGGTACAGGTGCACTACTAGCCAGCTCAATCTAAGACATTGACATTTACACAGTGAACCGTCCTAATTCTTTTCTATAAGACTACTGTATGTGCAAGTTTCAATGTGGTCTAATAATGCATTGGATATAGATTACTGTATACGGTTTCTATCACAGTATACATTTTATCTTATACAATCAAGGATTTATATATAAATGGTATTAATAAAAGTTACATTTTAGTGGGAGGTTTAAAGGAAAACTGTCATCAGTGTTACCTGCACTAACCTGTTGGTACAGGTATATTGTGCAGGTGACAATTATGACAACCATACTTACCTCTCCCCAGTCCGTGGTACCGTTGTCCCGCTATCTTTCTCCGTAACTTCCATTGTGGCTTTGGACTTGGGACATGGGCGGAACTTCTTGACATCACCACTTCTGTTTCCCCAGGCCTGCTCGCAGTGGGGACCAGCAGAGAAGCAGCAGGGGGGACATCAGGAAACTTTGCCTGCGCCCCAAGCCCACTACTGGAATGGAAGATAACAGGACCACAGAATGGGGATGGATAAGTATGGTTGTCATCATTGCCACCCGAAATAGCCGGAGAAAAAGATGACGCAAGCAGTATTTTACCTCCCGCTATTGCCCCTGGCTCCCCCGACGGCTGTCACACTGCCGTGTCCTAACAGCAGTGTGAAAGAAGCTCAAGTCTGAAATATCTGTTTTTTTTTGTCTGTACATAGACCTTCAGATTTGTAAAGGGCTGCAGGAATATGTTGGTGCCCTTTTTTAATGTTAACTAGATAATAGTGACAAATAATTATGATAATAAGTAAAATAATCTCTCTACATGTTTTCCGTTTCAAACTGGAAACAAATCTGATATTATTTCGTTGACAGCAGACGGTACCCCAGGTTGGCACAGATTAAAGTGAGCAGTCATATTATTTGTGTGATAACACTTTGCTCAGCGGCTCCATGTAATGTGTGAGGATAAGAGATTGTCATCTCCGCATACTTGGTCACGCTCCTTAAGATATAATTAACAGCTACGAGAGTCCTGCTAGTTGAAGCTGTCACTGCTGGGAGGATCAGATGGGATTATTTCCTGAAAAGGAAATAAATATTTGGTGACCTATATACATGTATGGCGTTAAGCGAAAATGTGTAATAGAAATAATGCAGGCAGTAAATTGGTGCTTCCCCCATGGGAGCCTCACGATTCATGTCTTCTTATTCTGCAATGACCAAGGCATAATATTGTTTGCATTGTGTAATATATCTGACTGGCAAAGCAACAGGTTCTACTAGCTATAATGTGATAGCCTAAGGGGTGTAAGGTATGGGGAGTGTAGCTGTGCAGGTATCAAAGGGTGCTTGTTAACCCTTGCTATTCGTGATGCCAGGGTGAGGGGTCCTCAATAAAGCTTTTCCTTCCGCCGCCCTTCCCAGGAACGATAGGGAGATAGATGATAATAGGTTTGAGGTAGATAATAATGGATTGTCCACAACCGGAAAGCTTCTGTAAACAGCGTTAACTTTTACTGAAGATTTTCTGTACACTTCATTAACACAACAGTCTCTTATCATAACAACAGCTTCCTTTGGAGATTGACAATGGTTGGGACTTTAGCTTTAAGAGTCTTTTTAGTCTGTTGTGCTGTTCCACTGGATTTAGGGGAATTAGTTGTGGTCCAATAGTCACGCTAGCATTAGCAAGAATGAGGTTTAAACTCACGATTTTTGGTTCTGCTGAGGCCGTAGGTTTTGAGGCCTAGCGTGTCTTTGAAAGTTGCATAGCACACCTTCCTGTTAGTCTGTCATCCACGAGAGCAGCAACCCAAGAGAGCGATAATTGGAGCGATAAGCTCCCCTATATGGGCAGTGGCTGGAATAACGCTAATTGGTCCAAACGGATGTCAATCACCTTTACAGAGATTTGTGGGTAACACGTGATCTAAGGACCTCCTAAGGTCCTGCAACATACCATAGAGGTTACTAGCATGGTCACATGACCAAAGATCCTGCGACGCTGAACAAGGTAAGTACTATACATTCCTATAGAATATAACTATAATTATCAAATATATACATTTACTAATATTAAAGTTAGACTTAAGGAGAGGCGACTAGGGGCTGTCCCATCTGAGGAACCCTACCTGAACGGAGTTACTCTGACTTTGGGGACCTCTGCACTAGGTACTGGATGCAATACGGTACCGGGACACCAGAATAACAAAGTATCAGACTATTATAAAGTATCGCTAGAGGCTGCTCAGTGCATGGTCAGAAACATACACTGCTCAAAAAATAAGGGAACACTAAGATAACACATCCTAGATCTGATTGAATGAACTAATCATATGAAATACTTTCATCTTTACATGCTTGAATATGCTGACAACAAAATCACACAAAAATGATCAATGGAAATCAAATTTATCAACCCATGGAGGTCTGGATATGGAGTCACGCTCAAAATCAAAGTGGAAAACCACACTACAGGCTGATCCAACTTTGATGTAATGTCCTTAAAACAAGTCAAAATGAGGCTCAGTAGTGTGTGTGGCCTCCACGTGCCCGTATGACCTCTCTACAATGCCTGAACATGCTCCTGATGAAGAGGCGGATGATCTCCCGAGGGATGTCCTCCCAGACCTAGACTAAAGCATCCGCCAACTCCTGGACAGTCTGTGGTGCAACGTGGCGCTGGTGGATGGAGCGAGACATGATGTCTTAGATGTGCTCAATCGGATTCAGGTCTGGGGAACGGGCAGGCCAGTCCATAGCATCAATGCCTTAATTTTGCAGGGACTGATGACACACTCAAGCCACATGAGGTCTAGCATTGTCTTGCATTAGGAGGAATCCAGGGCCAACCACACCAGTATATGGTCTCACAAGGGGTCTGAGGATCTCATCTCTGTATCTAATGGCGGTCAGGCTACCTCTGGCAAGCACATCGTGGGCTGTGCGGCCCCCCAAAGAAATGCAACCCCACACCATTACTGACCCACTGCCAAACCGGTCATGCTGTAGGATGTTGCAGGCAGCAGAACATTCTCCACAGCGTCTCCATCTCCCACATGTGATCAGTGTGAACCTGCTTTCATCTGTGAAGATCCCAGGGCGCCAGTGGCGAATTTGCAAATCTTGGTGTTCTCTGGTAAATGCCAAACGTCTGCGCTGTGCTGGGCTGAAAGCACAACCCCCACCTGTGGACATCAGGCCCTCATACCACCCTCATGCAGTCTGTTTCTGACCGTTAGAGTGGACACATGTACATTTGTTGCCTGCTGGAGGTCATTTTGCAGGACTCTGGCAGTGCTGCTCCTGCTCCTCCTTGCACAAAGGCAGTGGTCCTGCTGCTGGGTTGTTGCCCTCCTATGGCCTCCTCCATGTCTCCTGATGTACTGGCCTGTCTCCTGGTAGCGCCTCCATGCTCTGGACACTACTCTGACAGACACAGCAAACCTTCTTGTCACAGCTCGCATTGATGTGCCATCCTGGATGAGCTGAGCCACTTGTGTGGGTTCTGGACTCCGTCTCATGCTACCACTAGAGTGAAAGCATAGGAACTGAGAAGTGGTCTGGGGTCAACTCCTGCAGAGCCACTCCTTAATTGGTGGTGTCTTGCTAATTGCCTATAATTTCCACCTGTTGTCTGTTCCATTTTCACAGCAGCATGTTAAATTGATTGTCAATCAGTGTTGCTTCCTGAGTAAACAGTGTGATTTCAGAGAAGTGTGATTGACTTGGAGTTACATTATGTTGTTCAAGTGTTCCCTTTATTTTTTGAGCAGTGTACTTACAGTGCCAGAACAGAAGTACTGTTACGCCGAGCGCTCCGGGTCCCCGCTCCTCCCCGGAGCGCTCGCTACACTCTCGCTACTGCAGCGCCCCGGTCAGATCCACTGACCGGGTGCGCTGCGATACCGCCTCCAGCCGGGATGCGATTCGCGATGCGGGTGGCGCCCGCTCGCGATGCGCACCCCGGCTCCCGTACCTGACTCGCTCTCCGTCGGTCCTGTCCCGGCGCGCGCGGCCCCGCTCCCTAGGGCGCGCGCGCCGGGTCTCTGCGATTTAAAGGGCCACTGCGCCGCTGATTGGCGCAGTGGTTCTAATTAGTGTGTTCACCTGTGCACTCCCTATGTATACCTCACTTCCCCTGCACTCCCTCGCCGGATCTTGTTGCCATCGTGCCAGTGAAAGCGTTTCCTTGTGTGTTCCTAGCCTGTGTTCCAGACCTCCTGCCGTTGCCCCTGACTACGATCCTTGCTGCCTGCCCCGACCTTCTGCTACGTCCGACCTTGCTTTTGTCTACTCCCTTGTACCGCGCCTATCTTCAGCAGTCAGAGAGGTTGAGCCGTTGCTAGTGGATACGACCTGGTTACTACCGCCGCAGCAAGACCATCCCGCTTTGCGGCGGGCTCTGGTGAACACCAGTAGTGACTTAGAACCGGTCCACTAGCACGGTCCACGCCAATCCCTCTCTGGCACAGAGGATCCACCTCCTGCCAGCCGGCATCGTGACAGTAGATCCGGCCATGGATCCCGCTGAAGTTCCTCTGCCAGTTGTCGCCGACCTCACCACGGTGGTCGCCCAGCAGTCACAACAGATAGCGCAACAAGGCCACCAGCTGTCTCAACTGACCGTGATGCTACAGCAGCTACTACCACAGCTTCAGCAATCATCTCCTCCGCCAGCTCCTGCACCTCCTCCGCAGCGAGTGGTCGCTTCAGGCCTACGACTATCCTTGCCGGATAAATTTGATGGGGACTCTAAGTTTTGCCGTGGCTTTCTTTCACAATGTTCCCTGCACTTGGAGATGATGTCGGACCAGTTTCCTACTGAAAGGTCTAAGGTGGCTTTCGTAGTCAGCCTTCTGTCTGGAAAAGCTCTGTCATGGGCCACACCGCTCTGGGACCGCAATGACCCTGTCACTGCCTCTGTACACTCCTTCTTCTCGGAAATTCGAAGTGTCTTTGAGGAACCTGCCCGAGCCTCTTCTGCTGAGACTGCCCTGCTAAACCTGGTCCAGGGTAATTCTTCCGTTGGCGAGTACGCCGTACAATTCCGTACTATTGCTTCAGAACTATCCTGGAATAATGAGGCCCTCTGCGCAACCTTTAAAAAAGGCCTATCCAGCAACATTAAAGATGTTCTGGCCGCACGAGAAATCCCTGCTAACCTTCATGAACTCATCCATCTAGCCACTCGCATCCTCCCCAATTGCACTTCCGAAATTCTCCTTGGACTACCATGGCTTCAACACCATTCCCCAACCCTGGATTGGTCCACAGGGGAGATCAAGAGCTGGGGTACCTCTTGTTTCAAGGACTGCCTTAAACCGGTTCCCAGTACTCCCTGCCGTGACCCTGTGGTTCCCCCTGTAACCGGTCTCCCTAAGGCCTATATGGACTTTGCTGACGTATTTTGCAAAAAACAAGCTGAGACTCTACCTCCTCACAGGCCTTATGACTGTCCTATTGACCTCCTCCCGGGCACTACTCCACCCCGGGGCAGAATTTATCCTCTGTCCGCCCCAGAGACTCTTGCTATGTCTGAGTACATCCAGGAAAATTTAAAAAAGGGCTTTATCCGCAAATCCTCCTCTCCTGCCGGAGCTGGATTTTTCTTTGTGTCCAAAAAAGATGGCTCCCTACGTCCTTGCATTGACTACCGCGGTCTTAATAAAATCACGGTAAAGAACCGCTACCCCCTACCTCTTATCTCTGAACTCTTTGATCGCCTCCAAGGTGCCCACATCTTTACCAAACTGGACTTAAGAGGTGCTTATAATCTCATCCGCATCAGGGAGGGGGATGAATGGAAAACGGCATTTAACACTAGAGATGGACACTTTGAGTATCTGGTCATGCCCTTTGGCCTGTGCAACGCCCCTGCCGTCTTCTAAGACTTTGTTAATGAAATTTTTCGTGATCTCTTATATTCCTGTGTTGTTGTGTATCTGGACGATATTCTGATTTTTTCTGCCAACCTAGAAGAACACCGCCAGCATGTCCGCATGGTTCTTCAGAGACTTCGTGACAATCAACTTTATGCCAAAATGGAGAAATGTCTGTTTGAATGTCAATCTCTTCCTTTCCTAGGATACTTGGTCTCTGGCCAGGGACTACAAATGGATCCAGACAAACTCTCTGCCGTCTTAGATTGGCCACGCCCCTCCGGACTCCGTGCTATCCAACGTTTTTTGGGGTTCGCCAATTATTACAGACAATTTATTCCACATTTTTCCACCATTGTGGCTCCTATCGTGGCTTTAACCAAAAAGAATGCCAATCCTAAGTCATGGCCTCCTCAAGCGGAAGACGCCTTTAAACGGCTCAAGTCTGCCTTTTCTTCTGCTCCCGTGCTCTCCAGACCTGACCCATCTAAACCCTTCCTATTGGAGGTTGATGCCTCCTCAGTAGGAGCTGGAGCGGTTCTCCTACAAAAAAATTCTTCCGGGCATGCTGTTACTTGTGGTTTTTTTTCTAGGACCTTCTCTCCGGCGGAGAGGAACTACTCCATCGGGGATCAAGAGCTACTGGCCATTAAATTAGCACTTGAGGAATGGAGGCATCTGCTGGAGGGATCAAAATTTCCAGTTATTATTTACACCGATCACAAGAATCTCTCCTATCTCCAGTCTGCCCAACGGCTGAATCCTCGCCAGGCCAGGTGGTCTCTGTTCTTTGCCCGGTTTAATTTTGAAATTCACTTTCGCCCTGCCGATAAGAACATTAGGGCCGATGCTCTCTCTCGTTCCTCGGATGCCTCGGAAGTAGAGCTCTCTCCGCAACACATCATTCCTCCTGACTGCCTGATCTCCACTTCTCCAGCCTCCATCAGGCAAACTCCTCCAGGGAAGACCTTCGTCTCTCCACGCCAACGCCTCGGAATCCTCAAATGGGGTCACTCCTCCCATCTCGCAGGCCATGCGGGCATCAAGAAATCCGTGCAACTCATCTCTCGTTTCTATTGGTGGCCGACTCTGGAGACGGATGTTGCTGATTTTGTGCGGGCCTGCACTGTCTGTGCCCGGGATAAGACTCCTCGCCAGAAGCCCGCTGGTCTTCTTCATCCTCTGCCTGTCCCCGAACAGCCTTGGTCTCTGATTGGTATGGACTTTATTACAGACTTACCCCCATCCCGTGGCAACACTGTTGTTTGGGTGGTCGTTGATCGATTTTCCAAGATGGCACATTTTATTCCTCTTCCTGGTCTTCCTTCAGCGCCTCAGTTGGCAAAACAATTTTTTGTACACATTTTTCGTCTTCACGGGTTGCCCACGCAGATCGTCTCGGATAGAGGCGTCCAATTCGTGTCTAAATTCTGGAGGGCTCTCTGTAAACAACTCAAGATCAAATTAAACTTTTCTTCTGCTTATCATCCTCAATCCAATGGGCAAGTAGAAAGAATTAACCAGGTCCTGGGTGATTATTTACGGCATTTTGTTTCCTCCCGCCAGGATGACTGGGCAGATCTTCTACCATGGGCCGAATTCTCGTACAACTTCAGAGTCTCTGAATCTTCTTCCAAATCCCCATTTTTCGTGGTGTACGGTCGTCACCCTCTTCCCCCCCTCCCTACTCCCTTGCCCTCTGGTTTGCCCGCTGTGGATGAAATAACTCGTGATCTTTCCACCATATGGAAAGAGACCCAAAATTCTCTCTTACAGGCTTATCACGCATGAAGAAGTTTACTGATAAGAAAAGAAGAGCTCCCCCCATTTTTTCTCCCGGAGACAAGGTATGGCTCTCCGCTAAATATGTCCGCTTCCGTGTTCCCAACTACAAATTGGGACCACGCTATCTTGGTCCTTTCAAAGTTTTGTGCCAGATTAATCCTGTCTCTTACAAACTTCTTCTTCCTCCTTCTCTTCGTATTCCTAATGCCTTTCACGTTTCTCTTCTTAAACCACTCATCATCAACCGTTTCTCTCCCAAACTTGTTTCTCCCACTCCTGTTTCCGGCTCTTCGGACATCTTCTCCGTAAAGGAGATACTGGCCTCCAAGAAGGTCAGAGGGAAAACCTTTTTTTTGGTCGATTGGGAGGGCTGTGGTCCTGAAGAGAGATCCTGGGAACCTGAGGACAATATCCTAGACAAAAGTCTGGTCCTCAGGTTCTCAGGCTCCAAGAAGAGGGGGAGACCCAATGGGGGGGGGGTACTGTTACGCCGAGCGCTCCGGGTCCCCGCTCCTCCCCGGAGTGCTCGCTACACTTTCGCTACTGCAGCGCCCCGGTCAGATCCACTGACCGGGTGCGCTGCGATACCGCCTCCAGCCGGGATGCGATTCGCAATGCGGGTGGCGCCCGCTCGCGATGCGCACCCCGGCTCCCGTACCTGACTCGCTCTCCGTCGGTCCTGTCCCGGCGCGCGCGGCCCCGCTCCCTAGGGCGCGTGCGCGCCGGGTCTCTGCGATTTAAAGGGCCATTGCGCCGCTGATTGGCGCAGTGGTTCTAATTAGTGTGTTCACCTGTGCACTCCCTATGTATACCTCACTTCCCCTGCACTCCCTCGCCGGATCTTGTTGCCATCGTGCCAGTGAAAGCGTTTCCTTGTGTGTTCCTAGCCTGTGTTCCAGACCTCCTGCCGTTGCCCCTGACTACGATCCTTGCTGCCTGCCCCGACCTTCTGCTACGTCCGACCTTGCTTTTGTCTACTCCCTTGTACCGCGCCTATCTTCAGCAGTCAGAGAGGTTGAGCCGTTGCTAGTGGATACGACCTGGTTACTACCGCCGCAGCAAGACCATCCCGCTTTGCGGCGGGCTCTGGTGAACACCAGTAGTGACTTAGAACCGGTCCACTAGCACGGTCCACGCCAATCCCTCTCTGGCACAGAGGATCCACCTCCTGCCAGCCGGCATCGTGACAAGTACACTATACATAATTAATAGGTTCCAAGTATGGACTGCACAGCGAGGGTTGCTATGACTTTTAAGGGGAAAAAAACTAAGACAACACTTTATAGATTAATAAAGCTCAGAAATAGATCTATACTTTATTTATTTCAAGAAACCATATGAGCTAGAGAAGGTATATTTTTGGGTGAAATCATACTGTCCCTGCAGCTATTGTCCCTCTGTGTAAAGACAAATACAGGAAGACTGGACAGGACAAGCAGGGCTCTGTGCAGGCTCCTGGTTTGTCAATCATCCTTCTGTGTGAACCAGGGGCATGTCACAGAACCTCAATGCACAGAACCCTGCTTGTCCTCAGTATACAGAGCCCTGCTTGTCCTCAGTATACAGAACCCTGCTTGTCCTCAGTATACAGAGCCCTGCTTGTCCTCAGTATACAGAGCCCTGCTTGTCCTCAGTATACAGAGCCCTGCTTGTCCTCAGTGTACAGAGCCCTGCTTCCCCTCAGTGTACAGAGCCCTGGTTGTCCTCAGTGTACAGAGCCCTGCCCTGCTTGTCCTCAGTTTACAGAGCCCTGGCTGTCCTTAGTGTACAGAGCTCTGCTTGTCCTCAGTGTACAAAGCCCTGCTTGGACTCAGTATACAGAACCCTGCTTGTCCTCACTGTACAGAGCCCTGCTTGTCCTCAGTGTACAGAGCCATGCTTGTCCTCACTGCACAGATCCCTGCTTGTCCCCATTTTACAGAGCCCTGCTTGTCCTCAGTGTACAGAACCCAGCTTGTCTTCAGTGTACAGAGCCCTGCTTGTCCTCAGTGTATAGAGCCCTGCTTGTCCTTAGTATACAGAGCCCTGCTTGTCCTCAGTGTACAAAGCCCTGCTTGTCCTCAGTGTACAGAGCCCTGCTTGTCCTCAGTGTACAGAGCACTGCTTGTCCTCAGTGTACAGAGCCTTGCTTGTCCTCTCTGCACAGAGCCCTGCTTGTCCTCAGTGTACAGAGCCCTGCTTGTCCTCAGTGTACAGAGACCTGCTTGTCCTCAGTGTACAGAGCCCTGCTTGTCCTCACTGCACAGAGCCCTGCTTGTCCTCAGTGTACAGAGCCCTGCTTGTCCTCAGTGCACAGAGCCCTTCTTGTTCTCAGTGTACAAAGCCCTGCTTTTCCTCAGTGTACAGAGCCCTGCTTGTCCTGTGTACAGGTACACATTAAAGAGTTTGCACAGGTTGAGAAAAACGTGGTTGCTTTTTTCTGAAAACATCACCAAACCTTTCCTTGGGTGGTATAACAACTCAGCTCCATTCACTGAGATGCAATACCACCCAGAATTGAGGACAAGAGTGGAACTGTTTTTGAAATAAAGCTGCTATGCTTTCCTACTTCTTGATAACCCTTTAAAAAGGTTGAAGGAGATTTATCAAAACTTGTGTAGAGAAAAAGTCGACGAGTTGCCCATAGCAACCAATTAAAATTTTTTAAAAGGCTTCTGAAATATGAAAGAAGCGTGCTGATCTGGTCAACTTTTTCACAGCTCAGATGTGAGAAATCTCCCCAATTGTCTTTTTGAGGCAATCTCTGTGCATAGGCCATGTTGTAAACATTCCACTGAAGGTCAGGTGGACAGACACCAGTGAGAAGCAGCTCTTGCTTGGGTGGACTTACCATATATTATACTCAAAAGTAATTCCGAGCACACTGTTTATACCTCATTGCACCCTCCACCACATATCTATGGCAGACGCCACAAAGAGGTTTATGTAGAAAACTATAATCATAGGGAGTCATGTACTATCTGTAGTGTTTTGGTGTGACTGTTTTTCACAATTTTCTGTCCCTAGAAGCTGTCCAGAATTTACTATGAGGTACACGTCTTCTAATAAATTCCAGCAATTTGTAAAGTGCTAAATTATGTTGCACAAAACTGTGCGCCTGGCATGTATGTTACATTTTCCACAGAGAGATTAGCTAAAAACAAGAAAAATTGGTGAGATTATTTTCCTGTTTTTGGAAAGTGACTATGGAAAGGAGGCTTGGAACTATGGAAATGAAGGCTCAAGTTTGGAAACCATGATAGCACCAATGGCTGCAACCAGTGAGGACATGTTACCAAACCCATTGAATGAAGTTGCTGATGAATGCTCCTTTTAAAGGGGCACTCCGCTGCCCCAGCATTTGGATCATTTAGTTCCAAATGCTGGGTGTGGGCAGCGGGGGGTCATGATGTCACAACCACGCCTCTCGTGATGTCATGCCATGCCCCCACAAAGTCATTCTATGGGAGGGGGCGTGGCAGCCACCACGCCCCCTCCCATAGACTTGCATTGAGGGGGCATGGTGTGACATCATGAGGGGTGTGGCTGTGACTTCACAGCCCCCGCTGCCTGCACCCAGTGTTCTAAATGAACACCGGGTGGTGCACAGAGATCACAGGGTTCCCAGCGGTGGGACCCCCACATTTAGACATCTTATCCCCTATCTTTTGGATAGGGGATAAGATATCTAGGGGCATAGTACTCCTTTAACCCCTTTTAGGCTATGTTCACACTTGGCATTTAAGAAGCTGTACCGCAATTTCCAAAAATTACAGTAAAACTGTGGCTGTAATTGGTGTGAAAACAACTTCAAAGTAAAGTCTCAGACACATGGGGGGAGATTTATCATAGCAACCAATCAGATTGGTTCTTTAATTTCTCAGAGGCCTTATGAAAGAAGCCATCTGATTCGTTGCTGTGGAAAACTCAGCAACTTTTCCTCTGGACAGGTTTTGTTAAATCTCTCCCAGGGACTAGTCAATGAATCGTAAGGTTGAAAATGAAATCTAAAGTTGCAGATGTGATAGCCTGGGGGAGTAAGGTATATGGGGTGTAGCTGTGCGGAAATTAAAGGGTGTCTGATTAACCCTTTCTATTTGTGATGCCAGGGTGAGGGCTCCTCTGCAATGCTTGTCCTACCGCCACCCTTCCCAAAAGCGATATGAAGGTATGCAATAATTTAATGTCTACAACCGGAGAGTTTGCTGAAAACAGTTGGAACTTTAACTGAAGATGTTATGCAACGAAACAGTCTCTATACAGGCGAAGTCTCTTGGAAATTGACATTGGTTGGAACCTTAAGCAATTTAGAGTCCGGAGACTGATATGAGCTGTTCCGCTGGATTTAAGGGATTTAGTTGAGGTCCAGCAGTCACGCTAGCTTTAGCGGGGACTTAGTTTCGAACTCACGGTTTAGTTTAGGCTGAGGCCGGCAGGTTTTCTGGCCTAACTTGTCTTTGAAAGTTGCCCAGATCCGTCCTGCTAGTCCGGCATCCACGAGAGCAGCAACCCAAAAGAGCAATAATTGGCTACAGCTCCCTTATTTGGGCAGGGGCTGGACTAAAGCTTATTGGTCCAATACTTCTGTAAATCATTCATACATAGAGTTATGGGTAAACATGTGACCCAGGGACCTCCAAAGGTCCTCCAACATACCATAGAGGAATTAACGCCGAAGGTCCTGCAACGCTACCAAGATAAGTATACTAATATGCATTATATTAAATATATAAATATATACATTATTAAATATGTACATATAAACATTATAGAATTAGAGTAGAAGGAGGTGACTAGGGGCTGTCCCACCTGGGGGATCCTACCTGAGCGTAGTAACTCTGGCTTTGGGGACCACCTTACAAGGTACGGTATGCAATACGGTACCGGGACACCACACAGACATTTGCAAAAGTCAATGATAAAGTCGCAATTTAAACCAAATGTCACAGATTATCTTTCTTAATAGGGTTGTTTCCTTTCACATGAACATTGCACAGTGAGATACTATGGGGTGGTGCTGGATTTCTGCAATTTTGTGCTACTATCTTAAATTTGTCTATAATAAATTTAGCGCCAAAAGATTTGCCATGAAAGCCACGCCCACTTTGCCCTTTGCACTATGTTTATAGCAAATGCTTTAGTAAATCTCTCATAAGTTGTTTAAAACCTAATTGATTACAGATTGTTCTGGTTATTAATGACCAGCTACTTTTTAGTAAATTCCGTGCTCGTGGTAGATCGAAGGGGTTGTTCACTCACCATTCCTGTATTGAGAGGGAACAGGAAGGAGAGAATGTTCGGTAGGTCATGTCTTCCTCTTTTTTGGAGGAAGGAGAGAATTGGTAGGTTATGTCTTCCTCTTTTTTGTTATTTTACTTCCTATGCTTTTTCAATTTTTTTTATGTTAGACAACCTCTTTCATGGCTCTTACTTTTTCTTATTTAGACTTTTTAGGAAATATTACTATTTTTTTTTAGATATATGACTGCTTGTTTAAACCATTAAAATATATATATATATATATATTTATTTATTATTATTTTTTTTTTTTCTTTTTTTCTTTTTTAACTTATACTTCTATTAGGGGTAAATAGTTTGAAACATATAATAAAATCATTTATTTTTGATATTTTTTACATAGTATGACATGATCAGAATGGTCACAGGCTGAGCCCATCTGGGTTTTCCTATGCCTAGTAACTTTGCCAACTAGATGGTACTTAGCAAGCTTGAGATCAATAGAGCCCAAAGCATTGTGGGGGAGATTTATCAAAACCTGTGCAGAGGAAAAGTTGACCAGTTGCCCATAGCAACCAATCACATCACTTCTTTCATTTTTAACAAGGCCTCTGCAAAATGAAAGAAGGGATCTGATTGGTTGCTATGGGCAACTGGGCAACTTTTCCTCTGCACAGGTTTTGATAAATCCCCCCCTGTGTCTCTTAATAGATTTGGTGCATGTTACACCAGAGTACTTCAATCTGGCATGTAAAATGCCATTTTTGATACATCTGCCCCATAAAGCCTCTATACTCCAATACAAGGTACAAGATACATGCTTTTTGTTTACAAGATTCTACCCAATTATCCTGTCTTACATAGTTAAAGGGGTTATCCAGGAATCAAAAAACAGAGCTTTTTTTTTTTTTTTTTTTAAACCGCACCCCGTCTGTCTCCAGATTGAGTGTGGTATAACACCTTGGTTCCATTCACTTCAAAGGAACTGAGCTACAAGACCACACCAACTTGGAGACAGACAGGAGGGGTTTAGAAAGAAATAAGCTCTGTTTTTCAATTGCTGAATAACCCTTCAGTTCAATTGCTATAAATACTTCTGAGGATAGGCGTTACTATTGTCACCCCGCATCTTACAGAAAATCCTGCTTCACTCAATGACTTTTCTTTCCCCTAGTCAGAGTAATAAGAACATTTGTCTATTCGACAGAACTCCGGCTATAACTTATTTAGTCCCTGCAGGTGGCCTGCTGAAGAACTGTACTGACACTGCAGGGAGCCAGGACATTGTCTGATGTAAGCGGTCAATGACATTCTGTGCTTTATTGTTTTAATTTTCAGCTTTTTTAAGAAAAAGTAGAAAATAATTAATTTGGAAGAATAGACTCTCAGCCACCAGAGTTAAATGCTAATAAGTTCATGAAATGTACTCAAATTCGCCTTTTTTTAGAATGTGAAGTTGCATTAGCCGACACCTGGTAATATGTATAAAGTATATGTTCTTACAGGCTCCTTAAAGGGGTACTCCACTCCCCCAGCATTAGGAACATTTTGTTCCGAACCCTGGGTGCGGGTTGCAAGGGTTGTGATGTCACACCACGCCCCCTCAATGCAAGACTATGGGAGGGGGCATGGCAGTCGCCATGCCCCCTCCCATAGACTTGCATTGAGGGGGCGTGGTGTGATGTCATAAGGGGCGTCACTGTGACATCACGACCCCCCGCCCCCCCGCAGCCCGCAACAAAATGTTCAGAATGCTGGGGCAGTGGAGTACCCCTTTAACTACTAAAAGGTAAGTACCAAAACTATAGGCACAGAAGAACTTTTCAATAACTCTAATTTGCAAACATTACAGTACCTGAGGATACCAGTATGTTTAAAGTGCACCTGACATTCCAGGTACCTATTCAGGATAAGCGTTGTGTATGCGTGCTTGAGTAGCACTTTCTAGCCACTATTTCACTTGCATATGTCCTTTTTTACCAGAATGTTTTACTTCCACCTGTCTCTCACTGCCTCTGCTCTCTGAACTCACTCTCCCTCCAAACCATACGCTCTCTCCTCCCCTCCTAATAGACTTGCATGGGCAGCATGTAACATGATCCTTTTGTGAGTTTCTAGCCCATCCTTTAAATACAGCAATGGACTAATATGTCTAAGGGTTTAGGCTAAGTTTCCACTTGGTTTCTTTTCTGACGTTTTTTGGAAAACTACCACTGCAGTTATTGAGCCAAAGTCAGAAGTGTATTGAAAAGGAATAGGCATATAAAAGAAGGACTTATACTTCTTCCTACTGGATCCCCTCCTGACTTTGTCCTAAAATTTGCAGTGGCAGTTTTCCAAAATGTTAATGGTCAAATGATAATGTAGTCCTTACCCAGCTTTTGCAAAACTGGCGAAAGTTGCAGTTTTGTAACAGCTGGGGAGTCACAGGTAACATCTACAGTAGTCTATGGTGCTAAATATCTAAAATTTAAGGCGGTCCAGGATGGTGAAGCAGTAAATTGAAAGTACAATAGTCCATCATGTTATAACAATAAATGGTTCAAGGATGATTAAAGTCAAAACTATTGTATCTTTGTATCTTTATAACTTTAGACCATAACTGCATGGAAAACTAGTAATTGGCCCCAACCCAAGCCCCACAAGTTGAAGAATAAAGTGTACCTGTCATTTCAAAAGATTTTTCATTATATCCACATTAGGAGTGGGACTAGAACTGGGCTGTTTGCACAGCACATCATCTAGTCCTTACTTCTATGCCATGACAATGCTGGTGAATGTGTACTGGACTAAACAGGCTGGGGGATGATTATAGTACACAACTATAGATGGCATATGGAGGGAGTAGATGTTACTGATGCAAGGTGCGGTGTGAGTAGAAAAGAAAGCAGCAGCGCATCAAGTAAGGGCATACACTAAGCTCTGAACTATTAGTGGTGCTGCAGAGATGTGAGGGAAGCTTTGATTTACCTTTCAGGCAGAGCTTTAATCTTTCTTAAATAGGAATACAGTCTAATAAATTGTAGGTACACAGCCCAGACTTTTCCTGTACATAGCAATGTACATTTTGGAAAACAAGGCTCCGTTTGGGAAATCACGAGAAGTCACAGAGGTCGGTGACCCCCCTCCCCCCCCCCCCTCTCCCCCCAATCAGACACATATCTCTTATACTGTGGATAGGGAATAAGTGCATCAAATATGGAATATTGCTTAAATGCTTTACAGCATGATTTTCTGAGTAATAGGAAATCTAGTACACATAACTCGCAACATTGCTTCTTTTTTTGGTCCATCATACCTGACATAGCCTACACTTTAGTTTTGACACTCAGCATCCAGACATAGCATTGTGGTGTCCCAGTATGGGATATGGTCCTGCATGGTCCTATAGTACCATCAGGTTGAGCCCCTGTCTGTTCCTGGGGCTCCCTGTGTATATAAGTTTTCACATGAAAGAGAAGGGGACCTGTATTGTTAGTCACATAATTATGTCACATGTTTAGGTCATAAGATTGTATTGTTACCCAGAGAACTCCAGTGGCCAGGTAACCTCGCTAGTAACCTATGGGCTCCTTGCACAGCCCCCCTTTATAAGGAAGGGAGGAGCTGCAATCTATCTCTTTTGATCACACTTCATTTCCTGCTGAGGTCAAGTCCAGTCATTTGTCCCAGTGCCTGTGCCCAGTCATTGTAGGCCTTGAGCCTAAAGTCTACAGCCACCTAGATGATGTCATCGTGTACTCCAAGTCCTACCAGGAGCACCTTAGTCACCTGTCAGACGTCTTCCAAGTCTTGATCAAACAAGGGCTGTAGATTTAGCTGTCAAAGTGTCATCTGCTTAACCGGATCAGGATGCCTGCTGAAATCATTCAGCAGGCACCCCTGCACATCACCCAGGGGGTCCTGAGAACCCCCCCCCCATGTAGGCGATCGCAGAAAATCGCATGTTAATTCAGACATGCGATTTTCTATACGCTATTCCGGGCTGATCGGGTCTCTGGTGACCCCGATCATCTTGAGGGCTAGGAGTGAGGTCGCAAAACTGCGATCTCCTCCTATCCCCTGCCATTGGTCAGAACTGATTCTGACCAATGGCAGAGCAGGACAGTGGGTTGCGACGGTGGGGGGGGGGGGGGGGGGGATTGAAAGTGAAAGGCCAAACTGCAACTCCCAGGCCAAACTGCAACTCCCAGCATGCCCAGACAGCCAAAGGCTGTCTGGGTATGCTAGGAGTTGTAGTTTTGCAACATCTGGAGGGTCACAGTTTGGAGACCACTGTTATAGTGGTGCCCAAACGGTAGCCCTCCAGATGTTGCCAAACTACAACTCTCAGCATGCCTGGACTGCCCAGGCAGGCTGGGAGTTGTAGTTCTGTAACATCTGTCCCTTCAGATTTAGCAAATTTCATGAATCTTTTGAAAATTGCTGCTCTACTTTGAAGCCCTCAAATTTTTTCAAAAAGCAAAAATATGTCCATTTTATGATGCCAACATAAAGTGGACATATTGTATTTGTGAATAAAAATAAAATGTATTGTGAATATCCATTTTCCTTACAAGTAGAGAGCTTCAAAGTTAGAAAAATGCAACATTTTCAAAAATTTTCATGACATTTTGGGATTTTTCACCAAAAAAGGATGCAAGTAACGCCAAAAATTTACCACCAAAATAAAGTAGAATATGTCACGAAAAAACAGTCTCAGAATCAGAATATTCGGTAAAAACATTTTTGCGTTATTAATTCGTAAAGCGACGGTGGCCAGAATTGTGAAAAAGGGCTCAGTCCTTAAGGTGAAAAAGGGCTGCGTCCTTAAGGGGTTAAACCTCAGGTACACTACCTAAGTCATGTTGTCAATGCCGTGGGAGTCCAGCCTAATCCTGAGAATACCTCGTGCACGGTGAAAGATGTCAGGAGCTTACTGGGATTTGCCGGCTACTACCGCCGCTTCATTCCCCACTTCGCTCAGATTGCAGAACCCCTCACAGCTCTCCTCAGGGGTACGGCGAAGGAGAACAACAGAGGAAGACTACCTGTTGAGTGAGAGCAATAGACAGCGTTCCGAGCTCTTAAACACCTGTTGACAGAGCCACCCATTCTGCTGTATCCAGACTAAAGTCAGCCGTGTATACTGATGACAGCTTTGAAGGTCTGGGAGCTGTCCTGTCCCAAGTTCAAGAAGGGCAAGAGTGAGTGATAGCCTATGCCAGTCGTAATCTGCGAGTAGCAGAGAAGAATGATCCCAACTACAGCTGGAACTCCTCGCCCTCGTATGGGCCGTAAATGAAAAGTTTAAAGACTACTTGGCTGCCGATCCATTCACCGTCTACACGGATAATAACCCGCGCCTAACTGGGTGCCATTGAGCAGCATTGGGCCTCAAGATTAGCCAACTCCAACTTCACCATCAAGTACAGAAGCGGCAAGTCAAATGTCAATGCCGATGTACTGTCTCGAATGACCCCCGGTGAAGAACCACCTGTCGAGGACGAGTGGGAAGACATGGAGATGCCCCCATTTTACCAGAGGTTAGTGAGTGAGAATACTGTGACCACCCTTGAAGAGGGTGAACCCAGGTCAGAGAAGGTCCAGGAAGACCTATACACCTGGAAGACTCTACAAGACGAAAGTCGAGTCATGGTGGATCTGTTGGACTACCTTCTGATGAAAAAGGTACCCACCCGTCAATGCCGGGCCCAGTGTGACTACGAGTGGAAACGTCTGTGGCGACAGAGGAAGCGACTGTTCGTGCACAAGGGACTATTGTACCAAAACTCTTTGGATCCAGCGACTTCATCAGATTCTGGTTCCCAGAAGAGACTCGGCGATGGTCCTCAACGCATACCATGATCAGTCAGGACACTTTGGAGTCCACAAGTCCGAGGCTACTGTCAGACGAAGAATCTGTTGGATTGGGATACGGAGTGACATCAAGAAATGGTGCAGTGAGTGTGCCGTCTGCAAAGTCACCAAGAACGGGCCCAAAGATGCAAGAGCAACCCTCCAGTGAGTGAAAGGCCTAACCAGTTGGTTGCGCTATACCATGTCAAGTTGTCTCCTACTCAGTCCGGGTACACTCATGCTTTCACCATGGTTAATCACTACTCCAAGTTGGTTGTCGTAGTGCCTGTTAAAGACCTTAGAGAAAAACACATAACACAGATGTTCTACTCTCATTGGGTGCAAATCCTTGAGTGTCCGGAGTACATCCTAACGGAGTTCAAGGCCCAACTCTTTCAGGAGCTGTGTCAGTTCCATGCCTGCAAGAAACTCCGGACTACAGCTTACCACCCTCAAGGGTACGGGCTCTGTGAGAGCATAAATCAAGTTTTTATCCACATGCTACGAGCAGCGTCTGTGTGAAGGCATCAAGAGTGGCCCCGGTTGTTGCCCGAATTGCTGGAAATTTATAATAACACAGCCCACTGTTCTACTGGATATAGCGCGTTCTATTTGATGATGGGTCGACACAGGCAGCTGCCAAAAGACCGGATGTTTGGACTCCAAGTTCCCTTCAACAACTCTCCACAAACTTCTATGGAGTGGGTCTCTGACCACCAAAGAAGGATCCAGGAAGCAAAAGAGATCGTCAATAAAAAGATGGGTGAGGCTAAGCAAAGACAACAGCAAGACTACAACCATCATGCCTCAGCCAAACCCCTCCAGTTAGGCGACAATGTCTGACTGTGGAAGTTCCTGAGGATCCACAAACTGGACTCCATCTGGGAAACTTAGCCCTACATGGTGATGGTCGTACCCTACCCAGACTCAGATGTGTATGCAATACAGAAACCAGGGTAGGAGCCACAAGTCATAACCGGATAAAGTTATGCTGCAAGGAAGACCTGCCTGAACCTCCTCCACCAACTGTCAGACCTATACGGAAGTATGTACCTGGAGAAGGGATCCACCCATCCATGAATGTCCCCATGTTCTCTCCCAGCCAACCTGCAATCTTCGGTATCATGCCATCTCAGGGGCCAGTGCAACCAACTCTAGTCACCTCACCAGCTCAAGTCCTGTCACCATTGGCACCAGTCTACACTCCAGTTTCCAGGTCTCCAGTATCTCTGCCAGCCAGCCCGAGTCCAAATAGTCCTGAAACAGCACCAACTCTGGAAACGAATCTTCAAGAGGCCTTTATCACTCCAGTCATGCCAAGAGCTCCCGAAGAGGGATGTGTTCATGAGTTGAAAGAGGTGGTGCTGCGTAGATCCCAACAGTCTACCCATGGTCAGTTACCTACAAGATTCATGGACTAACATGTACACATAAACTCATGTACACATGTCTCATATACATTAGGGCTGTAACGATCACAAAATCACAGTCCATTCAAATGTCTTTAATTGCACATGTCTAATGTAATTTCTTGTGTCCACGTGCTCAGGATACTTTGCTGGCCAGAAGGTATTCCTGTACCCACAAAGCACAACAAGTCAAAGGTAACAAGTGTCTAGTGTTATCTGAAAATGTCTAGCATAAATATAGCTAAAAAGTGTTCTGGAGAGAAGTGTGTCATGCCAAGGGACCCCAAAAGCCAAGGCGTTGGGCAGAAAGCCTCCGGCAACCCAATCTGCCAGTGTTATGTCTTAGTCATATGTATAAAGTGTTGTTACATGCATATACATAGTCAAATGTCATTATATGCATAGACATAGTCCTATTCATAGTCAGATATAAGGTTAATAGGTCATGTTCCTATCATAGTCCTAAGTATATTTCTAAAAGTACTCATCCTTATTCTCCAGTAATCCTATGGTTGCTCAGTTATACAATTTGTCAGAGCATGTATGGACATTGATACAGGGACTCTCTTTCATTCTCAGTTTTTGTCAACAAACAGCCTGGGTATGGACGTTAATTGCAATGCACCAGCATTGCATGTGGCCCTGTGGCCATTTTGCTCCTCATCCTTCCAGGACGGACGTGTAGGGTGGCTTTACTCAAGTAGGGGGGGTTTGTGGTGTCCCAGTATGGGATATGGTACCGTATGGTCCTATAGTCCCATCAGGTTGAGTCCCTGTCTGTCCCCGGGGCTCCCCTGCAGTGTCTCCCCATGTGTATATAATTTTTCACATGAAAGAGTAAAGGACCTGTATTGTTAGTCACATGATTACTTATGTCACATGATTAGGTCATATGATTGTATTGTTACCCAGAGAACACCAGTGACCAGATTACCTCGCTGGTAACCTATGGGCTCCTTGCACAGCACCCCTTTATAAGGAAGGGAGGAGCTAAATCTCTCTCTTTGATCAAATTTCATTTCCTGCTGAGGTCAAGTCCAATCCTCTGTCCCAGTGCCTGTGTCCAGCCATTGGAGGACTCAAGCCTAAAGTCTGCAGCCACCTGTCAATTGCAAGTAAGCTCAAGTATTCTAATAGTCAGTCATCAAGTCTGTCAGGTCATGTCTACTGTCTAGTCACCGTGGCCTGCATTATAGTCAGTCTACCTCCTGTAAGTCCCAGCAAGCCTGCGAGGTCTCTCTGTGTCACTGGCCACCTGTATGACCTGTCTAACCTCAGTATAAGCTGCCGTTACCCTTAACCTGTCCTTGGACTCTTTATTGCCCCTGCCTAACCTAGGAATAGAGGTAGTACCTTCAGATGGTTACATAAGAAAACCATGCCCTGGCATCACCAACACGAAGGGGTTAATACCATCTATCCCTGGCTAACACCATCCGCCCCTTACACCTCACCTCACACCACGTGGCACACCACAGCATCGTTGTGACTCAGCAAGGTCACCAGAGGCTACCACTACAAAGAGGTCTCGCAATGTCATTGTTAGGCAGTGCATTCAACCATGGGGCTACAAGCAGAGCTTTACCTAAGTATCAAACCTACATTCCCTTTTAGATGTTAGATGTGGTTACCAAGGGAACTGCCAATCCACAACACTCTCAACCAGAACACATGCAAATGAAGAAAGGGGGGTAAAAAGAGATTAAAAATTAAAAAAATCCCAGGTGTTTTGCTGTCAGTCTGTACATGTCAGTGTTTTTTAGTGAGGACGTTTGTTTGTGTGACCTCCTGGGTCCTTGGGTGGCCGTCACTTTCTTCAATGCATGGCTGTCTTCCTTGTGTAAGAGTGATAACAAGCATACGAGTAAATCCTGATAGGCCGGAGTTTATCCGTCTGCCACTTCTGGCCTCTGCTAGCATAGACAGGAGGCACGGTATTCACACAGACACACACACACTCTCCCTCTCCCTCTTTTTCTCTCTCTCCCTCGCCACCGTCAACTGACTGGCAGTAGTCCTCTTAATGTAGTTTAATGGCTTGACAAAGAGAGCCAGTGAGCAGAGCTGCGAACTAGCTGGCTGTGGTCAGACCATGACCTAGCTCGCCATGAACTTGGAAGGTCTTGAAATGATAGCTGTTCTTATCGTCATTGTCCTCTTTGTCAAATTATTGGAACAGTTTGGGCTTATTGAAGCAGGTATAGAAGGTAAGGGAGCGTCTTCTTCTGCAACTTTCCTCACTGCCTTGTGCTTGCGATGCTGCTTTGCCTTTTATACGACTTGACAAAGTTTTCTGCAGTTTGTGTTGTTTTCTTCTATTTTGCAAATGCTCATGTAGCTGAGTTCAGTGTGTCAGATGCAGTAGTGCCAAGGTTTACCTTAGGCACACCTCACTATACAGAATTTGCAATATGTTAGAGAGTTATCACCATGTATTAAAGTCTTGCATTGCTTATTCAGCTATGCTTTATTTTATTTTATTTATTTTTTATTTAAAGATTTTTTTTTAAAAGATTCTTTAAACTAACGGTTTCCCAAAATAAGTAAAATAAAGTTTATTTATTTTATATATTTTTTTTATTTATTTTGTTTATTTATTTATTTATTTAGTTAATTTATTTATTCATTTATCAATTAAATTTCTCTTCCTTCCTGATATATATGGTATACACAGGCTTGCATTCTCATAAATTGTTATGTTTCACACATGTACTTGACCACTGTTTCCCAACCAAGGTGCCTCTGGCTGGTGAAAAACTACAACTCCCAGCATGCCCAGACAGCCTTTGGTAACAGCTGGAGCGACCCTGGTTAGGAAACACTGCACTAGACAATAAATGCAGTGCCTTATGTATTGTAGCCAAAAGCTGCCTGGGTATGTGCATTCTGTATAGTAGCCCGAAACTGTCAGGGCATAATGGGAGTTGTAGTTTTGCAACAGCTGGAAGCACCCTGGTTGGGAAACACTATAAATGCAGTGCCTTCTGTGTTGTAGTGTCTAAAACATCACAAATTCCTATTAAGAAAGTATATATTCTTATTATTTATATTTCTCCTCTTTTCTAATATAAATTTTATACATGGGAATTGCATTTTCATAGATTGTAATGTTTCACACATGTACTAAATCAGTGTTTCCCAACCAGGGTGCCTCCAGCTGTTGGAAAACTACAACTCCCAGCATGCCAGGATAGCCTTTGGAAACAGCTGGAGATACCCTGGTTGGGAAACACTGCACTAGACAATAAATGCCATATATTCTGTATTGTAGTTTAAGGCTGTCCGGGCATGCTGGGAGTTGCAGTTTTGCAACAGCTGGAGTTACCCTGGTTGGGAAACACTATAAAGTATATATTCTTATTATTTATATTTCTCCTTTTTTTAAATAAATATATATATATATTATACATGGGAATCACATTCTCATAGATTGTAATGTTTCACACATGTACAAGACCAGTGTTTCCCAAACAGGGTGCCTCCAGCTGTTGCAAAACTACCACTCCCAGCATGCCCGGACAGCCGTTGGCTGTCCGGGCATGCTGGGAGTTGTAGTTTTGCAACAGCTGGAGGTACCCACATTAGGAAACTCTGCACTAGAAAAATAAATGTAATGCCTTCTGTATTGTAGGGGCTAAATACAAAACAATTGCAGAAAGTGTATATTCTTAAAACACATGCATTCGATGATGATCTCCCAACAGAACTTCATTTTGTTACATGTAGCAGAGCTGAGTTTGCCTTTTGGTTTACCTCGGGACTGCTGGTAAATCTAGTGACTTTTCTTAGCTCCCTATCTAGCTCATTTAAATAACAAATTCGGCTCTGCTACATTTGAGTGATTATGATGTGCCCCGTTTTTTGTCCTTTAACTCTGTTTTGATGTTACATTTATAGATTAGAATAATATCTCATCTAGATATTCGGTGGTATAAATGCCAGGGGCAGCAGTGACAGTGTAATCTGAGTGTAAGATAAAAGCTGTTTTTCTCCTTCATTAGTCGGCTGGGTTCACTGTGTGATCACGTAACATTTTATCAGTCGTGTCGCTTCATTATTGCTGCTCTTTGAACAATACCTGTGGAAGTTGTTTCATCGCTGCCGCACATTTTCCGATACGTTAAGGGTGGACGTGTCCGCAGTGTTTTCATTGTGCTGATAATTGCTTAGGGAATATTCCTGTTTTACACTTCATTTGACAGGGAACATTTATTTTTTATTTGTTTTAGTCCTGATTTTTCTTGTAAGGAAGCAGGAATTTTTGTGAATAAATATCTTAACTTTACAAGAAGATTTAAGGATAATTTAGCAATAAATGGGTTATTTATTGGGATACCTTAAAGAGGTTGTCTGAGGACATAAATTTTTGCTTTATATGGATTGGGGGGTGCATTGACCTAAAAAGTAAACCATACTAACCTACCCTGATCCCCCACAGCTGCAGTTCCACGGTCTCCCAGTCCCCACTCATCAGCACTTTTTCCTGATTCAGCGACATTAGGAACTGCCTACTCAGCCAGTCAGTGACTGAGACAGGACACAGTTGCGCCCTGTGAAAGGCCATGAGTTCAGGTCCCACTGCGATAGCTAATTGTAGGACCAGGAAGAAGCAGTGATGAGAGAGCACAAGATGGCAGTATGGCAACTGGATTCAGGGTAGATTATTATGATTTTAATTTCTATGTTTAATGTGTCACCAGCCATATATAAAATGTTTTATCCCTGTACAACCCCTTTAAAGGGGTACTCCGCCCCTAGACATCTTATCCCCTATCCAAAGAGTAGGGGATAAGATGTCTGATTGCGGGGGTCCCGCCGCTGGGAACCCCCGTGATCTCTCTGCGGCACCTGGCATTCATTTAGAGCGGCCATGTCTCCTCAACGCAAGTCTATGGGAGGGGGCGTGAATGCCTCCCATAGACTTGCATTGAGGGGGCATGGCCATGATGTCACAAGCCTCCAAGCTGCATCGCCAGTCATCCGGCTTGGATCGAAATTCGCTCTGTGCACCGGATGTCTAGGGTGCCGCAGCCTTTGGATAGGGGATAAGGTGTCTAGGGGCGGAGTACCCCTTTAAACACCTTAGGAGAGATTTACTAAAGTATTTGCTGTAAACATAGTGCAAATAGCCAATGTAGGCTAAGACACCCAGCAGTACCTGGCGCTCTGAAAGTTATTTTCAAAACGCTGGGTTTGGGCAACTGTGGTCGTGATGTCACACCACACCGCCTCCATTCATGTCATGACCAAACTCAGCGTTTTGAAAATAACTTTCAGAATGCTGAGTGCTGCTTGGAGATCGTGAGTCCAGTGGCGGGACTTCTGTGATCCGATATCCTTTGGATAGGGGATAAGCGGAGTAGCCCTTTAGGCATTAGGAATGGACATGATTTATGAATCAAAAATATTTCTTTTAGATGAATATCAAAAATGATGACCCCATTAAGAAATCCCTAATCTCTATAATATTACAATAGAGTAACTTTTGTCCTGGCAGACTAAGCCTATTCATGTATAACATGGTTGTCTAGTAGTTTGAATTGCCAAGGTGTAATGCTACATTTTCCCTGCAGTGGCCACTAGAGAAGTACAGTCGGTGACTGCTTCCCCTCATTGTCTGGTATTTCTGTTGCCAGATTGGTGGACTGCCTTAAACTGTAAGGGTATGTTAACACTACAGAATTTCTATGTTGAATTTCTATGTAGAAATTTAGCAAGTATTTTGATTGCAGAAGCCCCCAAATTTTGCTTATGAAACTTCTGAAGAGGATGAAAGAATTATTTTGGCGAAATCCTCCTTGGAAGTCACTTTTGCTTATGGGACGGGGCATATAGACAGGGCATATCCAGTTCCGCACATGGAAATTATTTAATGTAAACATACCCAGGGTGCGTCAACACATAGTGGATTCCATTTGGAAGTCAAAATTCACTATAAATGTGCAGGTGTTGCCAATTTTGATCTGCAGCTAATTCTGCAGCTGCAAATGTGAAATACATTAACATTTTTATCTAAAGAATATTAGCATTTTGGTACTGCCATTTGCAGCCCCAAATCCACATCAAAATATACAAAATTTGGTGCAAATTTTCTCCTGTGTAAACTTATGCAGAAGTTCTGTTGAAATGCTATTCTTCTCTCCATAGACTTGTATGAGTAGCTGTAACTGATCACTCATTGAGCTGCTATTCCAGCTTCCCTCTCAGGATGGATCTGAGCTATTGTTCACAGTGAATGATGAGTTTAGGTTCGCAAGGGAACAGGAAAGATTAGAGGAGAAAGAAATGTGATATGTTATGAAGTTTCTTTTATTCACTTGTAATATTGCTTTACACAAACTCTGAAATAACAATAAATATTTAACTTCTTAAAGGGGTACTCTGCCCTTAGACATCTTATCCCCTATCCAAAGGATAGGGGATAAGATGTCAGGTCACCGGGGTCCCGCTGCTGGGGACCCCGGGGATCCCTGCTGCAGCACCCAGCTATCATTACTGCGCAGAGCGAGATCGCTCTGCACCTAATGACGGGCAATACAGGGGCCGGAGCATCGTTACGTCACGGCCCGCCACCGTCAATACAAGTCTATGGGAGGGGGCGTGGTGGCCGTCACACCCCCTGCCATAGACTTGCATTAAGGGGACGGGCCGTGATGTCATGAGGGGCGGAGCCATGACGTCACGCTGCTCCAGCCCCTGTATCGCCCGTCATTACACACAGAGCGAACTCGCTCTGTGCAGTAATGATAGCGGGTGCCGCAGCGGCGATCCCCGGGGTCCCCAGCAGCGGGACCGCGGCGATCTAACATCTTATCCCCTATCCTTTGGATAGGGGATAAGATGCCAGGGGCGGAGTACCCCATTAAGGATTTTAGTCTTGCCTGTAGCCCTGTGTAAAGTAAAAAATCATTATGTCACAAACTTTTGTATTCAAATATAAAAATACATATTTTTATATTTGCATTTAATAATTCATACACTGTCTATAACATGGGAAAACTCTCTCAATATACATTTTTCTAAAATTTTGAATAAAAAAATAAATATTGTAGTTCGTATAGGTTGGATTAGATACATATGGATCTGACACTGAACAGTGAATCTTTGCATTCACATTGTAAACTTTAAATGAGCTGTAAGATAAGGAAAAAAGGCAAACGTTTCTGATAGCAGTGCCACAATTGTTCAAGAGATGTGTCTGGAATAGCAGCTCAAACTCAAGTAAAATTGTGACAATAATTGTGGGATGCACGCTGCTGGATGGGACACTGTGTGCTGCCACTCCTGTGTGTTTTTCTGTGCCTTTGGCCTCAACATCATCCTATTCCCAGTTTGAAATCCCTGATTCCTTACATTTTGTGTCTTTACTGTTAAATATGGAGTAAATATGATTCTTGAGATTTACACTTACATATAGGCCCTCATTTACTATTGCAAACCCAACATGTTTTTTTAGGGTTGTGCACCAGATTCTGGTGCCAGAATTTGCGCCAGAATTGAAAAAACCCAGACTAACTCTCCATTTTGCTAAGGGAACCCAAAAAAGTGGCGTGGCTGTTGGGAAAAGGGGGCATGGTCACAGAAAAGCCAACATATTTACTAAGGTTTCCACAGAAAATGTGGTGGATTTCTGCTGAGGAAAACTCTACAGATTAGAGCATGTGTAAAAAAAAAAGCAAAATGTAGGGAAAGTGGAAAATGTAGGGAAACCTTAGTAAATACCGTGGAAAATAAATTGTAGGGAATTAAAACCCACAAAGAAACCTTCACTCCACTCTTAGTAAATAAGGGCCATTGAGTATATATACACATATAGGGCCTCATTTACTAAGCTGAAACCAACCAGTTTTTGTCAGTTTTTTTTTTTTTGGCCAGAGTGTCTGAGACATGTCTGCGCCAGTGTGCGCAAACCCGACATTGCACTGTGAAAAGCCTAAAAAGGGGCATGGTCTGTCGCAGAGGGGGCGTGACCAACCCAAAAAGGGGCGTGGTTTCACAATCCAACCTATTTACTGTTGAATTCATAGAAAATCCTGTGGATAAATGGCTGGAAATTTCAACCTAGAAAAAACTGGTCAGAAAATTTTCCCGGCTTTTCCTTATAGTAAATAAGGCCCATAGTGTATAATAGGGACAAAAGAAACATTTTTAGTAATCAGCGACCAAATTCTAAATGTTGTCCCATTTTAACAATCACCACATTAGTTTAATCCGAAGATCCATCTTAACCTGATGCTTCTCAAACAGCTGGTGAGTACAATGTATCAGTGTGGCAGAACCATTTACATGAACCTGGACTACTGAACTAATATAAATTTCTACCTATATTTTATAACATATTAATGTCAAGTGTTAATATAAAAAGATTAAAGCTGCTTAAAGCTGACTGACTGTCTTTTTCTGTCTCCTGGTACAGTTTTTATGATTTGTCTTATGCTTATGCTATGCTTAGCTCCTTTGTATCTACAGTTACATTTACTCATTCACAGAGTGTCCTCTGTTTTCATTAGCAAATACTGTGTCATGACCGGGTTGAACAAGGAGAATGAGCCCTAAGCTGTCCCTAGGAAAACTCTCCCTGCCTACTTTCCCATCCACCCTAAATGGTGGATCGATAACTTGGAGCCAGTCCCTACCTGAGCTAAAGTACAGTGGGCATAAAAAACAAATAATATACATAGTGGATCACAGGCCAGAAACAGAACGGGAAAACTACCAAACAACCAGATATACCAGACAGAATATAAACTCACAAACAGGTCAGAATATATTGTACTAACAACAGTTCAAAAACCTGAACAAAGATAAATGGCAGATATGAATAAATGAACAAGACTAGGTATGGAATGAGTAAACCGCAGGAACCAGGAAATGCAGGGGATAAACAAAAGAACTGAATGTTAAACACCAAACTGATCCGGAGCATAGAACACTGTTCACACTGGGACTATAAGCTGAAACACACTAGACACCACACACCACAAAATGAGAAGACAGCAATAATAAAGCCAAATAGACTACTAGCCAGCGGGCACACTCTACCACGTGATCAGGATGCTGACCTAGTAGGAAACAAAAATATAATAAACAAAACACTAGACTGAGAAACGGATGAGTCTGAACAGACTCCAAAAAAAACAAACTCCAACAGCATGGAGGAACCAGAATACCAGAACAGGAATTATACAAACAAGACTCATAGTGTGAAAACAGACTAAGATACAAGGCAAAGACAGAACAGACATACATATCCTAAAACTGACAGATGTACTTTAGACTAAAATCTATAATAAACAGGACTATTAACAATGGACAAAAACAAAAAATATTACAAGATAAATACAAGGTGTATGATTATACAGACATGGTCAGCATTATACAAATAACCAGCAACCAGAGTACAGCAAGGCTAGGGTTTAAATAGCCATACCCGAGTTGCAATTGGCTCAGAAAATTAGCTATTCCTCAGCATGGAGAATAGCAAACTACTCAGACAAAAACTAGAGTCTGCTAATTATACACCCCAAAAATGAATATGTTTAATAGCATGATGTCTGCCATTTTGTATGTTCTAAATAGACCACAGTGTATTGTAAAATTCTCCTATTCAAGTGCCAGTCTGGGAGTAGCACTTTGTGAAAGAGACCTCCATGGCATTCTTATCTCTCTAATAAATTTGGATGTCTTGGTAGGCTCCAAGATGTCTATGAGAATCCAGGTTTTAATTACTTATAGATGTCAAAAATAATCCCTGAATTGTTAATTATGGCTCCATATGTCAAGTGTGGAATGTGGGTTTGAAACCAACTTTGAACAGTTAACCCTTAATGGTAATGATGCTAATTGCTTATGCAATAGCACCCCCTTGCGTATGAGTAGTTGATATTACACTGACAGGAAAGGCATTATGGGTGATATGCTCAATGCATTCTGGGTATTATAGTGATGTCATAGTCATTACCATATGTACATGCCCAACCTACATTCATTGGGGAATTCCATTTTAGGAAGGTGTGTCTAACTAATTAAAAAGTCTGGTAAACCAGATGTTAGGGACTGTAGACTGTGAACTGTACTGCAGACTGTAGGCTGTAGACAACACACAAAGACACAGGAAAGAGGTCCAACAAGGTGGAAAAGCCATGTGAGATCCCAGCAAAGGACTGATCACACGTACCAGACAATGGCTATCCATGACGATGAGATGGACTGTTCAATTTTCCTAGGATCAGAAGCGAGGTTCTTACATAGACTTGGTAAGAGACACAAAAATTGTATTCCATTTAATAAAGACCAATTTGGATAATGTGGATGGAATTATACCATTTAGATTGGGGAATAAATTAATGAAATACAATAATTAATTATCTCCATATTGAGATTATAGTTAGGATATTGTGAGACTTCATTCTACCTGCAGAAGAATCAGGACTCATAATCTATCAAAGCATTAAATAATTGCTTAGACATTGATAGAAACTATTTTTCCCACACAGGAAACTTGTTTCAAGTTCTTCATCCTAAAATATAGTCTAGCAAGATCATAAAACTCTGCTATTTGTCTTAATAGTCTTACCAAAGTCATGTATAGAAAATAGTCCAGAATGGGGCAGAAGCATATCATAGTTCTTCCATGTTTATATTCTTAGATAGATTTGCTCATTCTAGGAATCATGTGATTTGTAGTTGGTTAGAAGGGGCAGGGAATGTATTTAGCATTCCATATTGATATGTCTATGATTAGATATTGCCCATCTCAATATCACGAGGTTCCTCTGGATAGAGTGAAGTTTAACCTTTTTATTATATGATATTCCTAACCTAGTAGCTTTTGTTTTATTGTAACAAGTTACTTACTACTCACATGTATTGTTCTACTATATGTAGTCAATTAACAAGCTTGTAATGTTTACTAATATATCTAATTGATATACATTTGCATAGATATATATCATTGTGTTTATTACTGATTTATGTTTATAACCTTATAACCAATAAATCTGCATACTTTTATAATACCTGTGTATTATTGTATATTGCAAAACTACATCCTTAATCTTTAATGTCATCCCATCATAAAAAGAACTTGTTGATATCTGAGGAAATAGTTGGACTCAGATGTGAATTGTATTGATTGGCTTTGTCTACAATTCACCAGATCATAATTTTGATATTTTTAATAATTTTCATAATAAATATTTTTATGACCGTAATTAATCATTCATAATTGAGTTATTATCGCATGACATAAGAAAGAAAAGCACAAAAATGCAAAAACGGACATTACATACTGTAACAGAATTGTGAATGCAGCTCTGGCTTGTAAGACAATGTACAGTAAGGGGTGGTGTTAGGGCATGGAAAACTGGGCAATTGTCCAGGGCCCCTGTCCTCCAGAGGGCCCTCTGCGGCTGCTATATTGTTTGTAGCTGGGGGAAGCAGTGTAGCCCTACAGCCAGCAGCATCCAGGATTGAGCCTTGCTGCAGAGTTCATTTACATAGTGCTGACAGTGAGAGGCTCCTTTAATACCCCTGTTAGATGTCGCACAGTTTAGCTGATTCTCAGCTGATGATGAGGAAGGTAGTCTGCAGGCTCCTGAAGTATTTAATGCACCCAGACAGTCTTCAATAAAAGTAAGTAGATGTAATGTGTGGAGGTACATGAGTGATGTAAACAGTTTATCTGTTACATGTATAGTGTGCTGTATGTGTGTGTAATGCATATATGGCTATACACATGTATGATATATGTGTGATTGAGTATGTATGTGTTGTATGTATGCATGCGTATTCACATACTTTTTTTTATTTTTTATTATATGTGATATACAGTGATGCATCTGTCACTATCTGTCACTAGGCCTACCTAATGCCCAACCCTAGTGCAGCAAATATTGCAGCGGTGGCCAAATCTCATGGTGCTAACATTTAATATATATATATATATATATATATATATAAAACCAATGAATAAGTTGGCCAGCACTATTTGATTCCAAACTATTGTATAGACCTGGCTCACAGGTGCAAGCTGCTGGGCTAAATATACAGCAACAGGAGAATACAGCAGCACACTGCTAGCACAAAGATATAGATAAAACATGAGTATATAGATAGAACATGAAAAGCTATACAGCTGTAGTGCAATAAATGAAAATATGAAACTATGAAATTATGAGGTACTTAGCTGGCGAATTTGGCGGCCAAATAGCGTGGACCGTCCCACCACGGTAAGGTGACCTCATTCTGGGACGGACCCTACACTATGAATATGCCTCTGTGTGAACAGTTCAACAGGCATTGCAAGGTCTGAAACATCCAAGGCACCTTATATACACCTAATAGAGGTGGGTGGGGTTCAGGAGCCAACATGGAGGTAGCCACTCCCCCATATGTGTAATACAACCAAAGAATAAGTTGGCCAGCACTATTAATTCCAAACTATTGTATAGGCCTGGCTCACAGGTGCAAGCTGCTGGGCTAAATATACAGCAACAGGAGAATACAGCAGCACACTGCTAGCATAAAGATATAGATAAAACATGAGTATATAGATAAAACATGAGTATATAGATAGAACATAAAAAGCTATACAGCTGTAGTGCAATAAATGAAAATATGAAACTATGAAATTATGAGGTACTTAGCTTGCGAATTTGGCGACCAAATAGCGTGGACCGTCCTACCACGGTAAGGTGGGGCGGTCCACGCTATTTGGCTGCCAAATTCGCAAGCTAAGTACCTCATAATTTCATAGTTTCATATTTTCATTTATTGCACAACAGCTGTATAGCTTTTCATGTTCTATCAATATACTCATGTTTTATCTATATGTTTGTGCTAGCAGTGTGCTGCTGTATTCTCCTGTTGCTGTGTGTATATATATATATATATATATATATATATATATATATATATATACATACACACACACACACACACGAAGTAATGTATTTCAGGGGGTGTAATCCAAACTTCTCTCTCCGTTGTGTCCAACCATTCATATATGTTACTGTATGTGATAATATTAGTCTATATATTGTGGTTTTTGTTTAGGAACAATATAGCGGTATTGTGTGTGTCCAGCAAATATTGTGTGTCTACAGGGACATACACTTTGTGCTCCTGATCTTTTAACCCTTTCAGGACTCAGCATTTTTCTGTTTATGCACTTTTTTTTCCCTTATCATCTTCTAAAAACCATAATGCTTTCAGTTTTCCACCTAGAGACCCATACGAGGGCTTGTTTTATGTGCTACCAATTTTACTTTGTAATGACATCAGTCAATTCACCACAAAATCTATGAAGAAACCCCTCCCAAAAAAAAAATATTTGTGGGGAAAAAATTGAAAAAAAACAAAAACGCCATTTTGTAGTTTTTAGCGGCTTCTGTTTCTACGCAGTGCACTTTTCGGTAAAAGTGACATATAATTTATCTGTAGGTCCATATAGTTACAAGGATACCCAATTCATGTAGGTTTTATTTTATTATACTAATTTAAAAAAAAAATACAACTACATGCACCAAAATTAGTATGTTTAAAATTGGCATCTTCTGACCCCTATAACTTTTTTATTTTTCTGTATATGTGGATGTATGAGGGCTCATTTTTTTGCACCGTTGTGTGTAGTTTTTATTGGTACCATTTTTGTTTTGATATTTCTTTATATAATTTTAGGCTATACAAAATGACCAAAAATACAGAATTTTGGACTTAGAATTTTTTTTTACGTATACGCCATTGACCGTTTAATTAACATTATATTTTTATAGATTGGACATTTACACATGTGGCAATACCACACATATTTGTTTATTTTTGTCTACATATTGTTTTTTATGGGAAAAGGAGGGTGATTTAAACTTTTATTAGGGAAGGGGTTAAATCACATTTATTAACTTTTTTTAAACTTTTTTTACACCATTTTTTAGCCCCATATTGGACTATTACATGCAATCTTCTGATTGCATACACTGTTCAATGCTATGCCATCCAGCCGATTTCACCGCAGCAGTCCCAAACAGCCCGACTGAGCTGCCAGGAACGTTTTTACTTTCATGTTAGACATGGCGATCAACTTTGATCACCACGTCTAAGGGGTTAATGCTGGGCATCACCACGATCAGTGATGTACGCTATTAGACATGGGTCCTGGCAGCTGACAGCCTGCTTCATAGAAAGGGAGCGGGCACTGGGCATACAGGTATGCCCTGCATCCTTAACAGGTTAATAAACTTTCAATACTCTTGGCATGTTACATCCAGAACTAACTTAATGTGACTGACTTGTTCGGCTTTTGGGGCCCCACTTTTAATTTTGCCCAGGGCCACATTAAGTCTAAAACCTGTCCTGTGTACAGAATAGCTTAGGGGGAGCACAATATGACAAACTATTGCAAAGTTGCAAACATATTACAACAGTAAATAAATGCATTTTAAGTTAAATAGCTTCTGTCAAATTATTTTATTCCTTTGTTAGATTTGGTCCGGAAGGAACTCAGTTCTGAGTGCTGAGACTACGGGAAGTGTTAATGTATAAACTGGGCATAGTAATTCAATAAGGAAAATGATAGTATAGTTAATAAAGGGCTAATGCAGTGGACACTCACAGCTGCTACCCTACATGATTATAGAATATTTGCACTGGCAGCCTTCCCTTCCATTACAGATAAATTGTATTCTCTGAGTATTATCCAGGCGGTCATGAGCCGCTTATCTTAAAGGGGTTGTCTAAGAGTAGAAAAATAGAAATTAGAAAAGTAGAAATTAGCAGAAAAAAATACTATATAAAAAAAAAAAAAATCTCCCACCACTCCACTTAATACTCCCGTGATTCCCAATGGTTCTTTGTAAGTTTCATGGTGTATTGACGTACTGCAAAGGTATCATGTGACTACTGCAGCCAATCACTGGCCTCCACAATGATTCTTATATGGCCAGCTGACTTCTGAGGCCAATAATAAGCTGCAGTGGTCCTGTGAAGGAACGGGATGTCAACATTCCAGGACAAAAAAAAAACAGTGGGGTGCATCAGACCAATGGTGCTAAAGTGGAGAGGGATTAAATATATGCTAAGTGTTTGTTTATTTGTATATTAATTTATTTATTTATTCATTTATTTGCTGCAGCTAATGTATTCCCAGTAAAAATGATTAATACATGAATGGAAGAAGTATCAAACTGGTCTATAAATTAAATTTTCGGAGTGTATTATGATTAGTTTGATTACATAGGGGGTGCAGTAACATTGCTGTCCTCATTGTTTCCACATGATGGATTTTTGCAATTCAGTAGGATCTTACAGTGAGGATAGAGGGAGGTCATACACTAGGTGACCTAAAATTGCAGTGGAGCCCTAACTTTATTTTTAGATATTTTAAAAACTCATTGTGGCAAACAGTCAAGAAAGATTAGAAGTATCTTGGCTTTAGATATTATATATCCACACTTTCTATATAGGAGATCGGCAACCCAGAGAAGAGTGTGAGTTTATAGAATAGATTGGGACCCATGCATGCAGTAGGCTATAACTTGTGGTGTGAGAATCAAGGGTTTTTGTGCAGGGCAGTCCTATGTTCCTTAGGCCGATGCAGAGGTGAGGGGGATGCACTGGTATCATTGATGGGGAGGTTTCCCCAGGGCACATCCTGGTTCGGTATCTTTGCTTATGGCATTTCAGGAGGTATTGATAAACCACAACATTGAGAGTTCAGAATTGCAGTGCAAATTAGGAACTAAACTGAACAATGCAATGTCCTAAAAAACATGGAGCAGTTACAGATGGTGACTGACAAGTGAAGGGTTAACCTCTGAGCCTTCTGATAAGTCTTGTGCTACTCCCTGGGTTTCCTTTCCTTTGAAGGATCATATGCATACCAGTTGGCTCCCGGTGGGTGACTTGCTAAGGGTTGTTGTCTACACTACTGTTGAGCTTCAGTTTCCCATGTCAGGATGCAGGTCTGAATGCTGATGTCAGCCATGAAATACTGGTCCAGGTCAAAGGTCCTTATAGATAGACACCTGTGATAATAATAATACTTTATTTATGTAGCGCACACATATTATGCAGCGCTGTACACAATAATGATTCAAATTGGCCTCTGTCCCCATTAGGACTCACAATCTAATTTAATCTATCAGAATTTTGTGTGGGAGGAAGCCCACAGGGAGAACATACAAACTTCATACATGTTGTCCTTCCATTCCTACAGCTATGAACTATGAATCTATAGACACTGGGGCAGATTTACTATAGAAAATGCACTAAAATTCTGGCACAATTTAAACAAAAAACTAGCACAAAACTCATATTGTGCACTATTTTTATTGAGGAACTTTTTTCTGTCATGGCCGATAAAGGGATTTTTCTTTGCCAGACGTGGCCTGACTTTTTCAGGAAATTGCAATAAAACCAACGACCTCCAAACCAGTGGAAAATAAGGTGCTGAGGGGACCAGGCGATGGATAGAACAATCAGTTTATTCCCAACATGCAACGCGTTTCGCGCAAGAGCGCTTCATCAGGCAGCGCTGATGAAGCGCTCTTGCGCGAAACGCGTCGCATGTTGGGAATAAACTGATTGCTCTATCCATCGTCAGGGCCCTCAGTGCCTTATTTTCCACTGGTTTGGAGGTCGTTGGTTTTATTGCAATTTATTGTGGAGTAGCAGCAGAGGGATCCACATATATGCTCTTCTCCAAGTTGTGCTGGCCTTTGCACAACTTATATTGGTAAGCACATTTTTTACCATCAACATTTCTTTTATCATCATTAATTTGCACCATGGAGCGCTCCTCTTTGTCGTTTTTGTTTTTCAGGAAATGGCATGGTTTAAAATGCAACACTGTGCACCAAAATTACACTACACTTTTGAACCAAATAAACCAACCTTTACATGGTAAAAGGTTAAATAAAGGTGACTTAAATTGCGCCAACCATAGCAAACAGCAGAAGACACTTTGATAAGTCTGGCACATTGTTAAACTGTTATTGTAAGTGTACGCTGTCTAAACTTAGTAAATCTGCCCCATTGTGCATACCTCTGTATGGTGCACAGTATTATTCCTTAAAGGATAAATTCTTCCCTGTAAGCACTGCCTGATCTCGACAAAAAAATTTCATATACCTCCATATGAAATGAGAGGCATCTGAATGTACAGTTGGGACCTATATAAGTCTAGGGGAGACATAGTATTGCTCTGTACAGCTCGGAGATATATGGAGCTGTGATATGGCCGTGTGAAGAGGCATCATCTAACATAACACTCTCAAGCGAATACATTACAGACTAACATTGACTCCAATTCATAAATCTAACAGATCCTCTTTAATTATATGTAAGTAAAAAGTCAAAATATTGAAAAAAAAAAACCTTGCTTTTATTACCGATTCTGGCTGAATTTCCATTTTCATTCTGATTCCTCCTTTCTTCATTAAGACATATACGGTAGATTTATTTTCCAGTTGATAATTAAGGCAGAATAATACCAGGCAGCCGCAGCTCATTCACATTTACATCCCTATGAAAACTGAGAAGTCGTCCAGTAGGATGAATGTAGAAACGGTCCAGGTGCCGCACTTTCTCCGATGAGTAATAGTCAGTGGGTTCACCTTGAATTTCTTGCTCATAACTCCACTGACAGCAGATAACCATCATTCTAATGATTTAGCTTTTGCACACTCTACAAGAAGGAAAGCATTTGCTTTTCCCATCTGTAATGCATTGAATATTGTTGCACAGTAGAACTATTTTTGATATTCATGAGATGCAACAAGCAAAGAGGCGCAAGCAAAGTCTCCAGCTGCTCCTTCCCCTGCCCTCTCCAATAAAACTGCACAAAACATACAGAATTATTTAGGTTTAGTACTACTTTTGTACTCTGGTAACTTCTCTTGGTGCTCTTTTTCGTCCTATACAGTGTACATATACAAATAACCATATCATACAAAGACCTTCTCAGTAGTGTCAGACAGTATGTTGCCTGGATAACTATGATTTAGAGGGATGAATTAAGGTAGATGATGGCCTTTGGGGATAACTGCATGAGGGTGAAAACCCCACATTTGGAACCTGGACCCAACTCCCTCGTACCAATAAGAAAGGTTGCTGGACCTGTTTAATTAAAAAGTACCAATCAGTTTTAAAAAACTTCTGACATGTCATACTTAAGACGACCACAATCTCTCAAAAGTGGTGTATAAATTTAGTAGCCTTTCTATAAATCACTCTCACCACTCTCCATTCAAAATAGGTAAAATGCTCAGCTTAGTACTTCTGTTTGCTTGTTTTATCAGTTGGTTTCCCAGCACCAGACCCCTACTTATCAAAACTTCTGAAATCTTACTAAGTGTCCATCACTTTTGATAATTTATGGCATGCCAGAAGTTTTGAGAACTTTTTGATACCTGCTCTTTAAGTCTAAGGGAGCAATGAAGATGCCTGTGACTCCTTTCAAAAAAGAGAGTCCTATGCATTGTATTTCCACCTTGGATAGGGTTGTCAAACCCCTATCTGACACCTATAATTGGTGGGGATACCAGAGGTAAGCACTATGGGGGAGATTTATCAAAACCTGTCCAGAGGAAAAGTTGCTGAGTTGCCCATAGCAACCAATCAGATCCCTTCTTTCATTTTTGAAAAGGCCTCTAAAAAATGAAAGAAGTGATCTGATTGGTTGCTATGGGCAACTGGGAAACTTTTCCTCTGGTCAGGTTTTGATAAATCTCCCCCTATATACACTCCCAATGTCCCTGCTCCTGTACTTACTGAACAGTGAGTCAAACATTGTATTCCCTGCTGCTCAGTGGATATTTGCTAGGCTTGGTGCAGAATGACTGGCCCAATGAACGTCAGTATATGGTATTGGTAATGCATACAGCATTGCTACTTACCTCCAGGTGATATACATTCATTGGTGCCGTGTATGCTTTGCTAATCAGAAGTAAAGGAACTGGGACTCCTGTCTTTGACAGCAGTTCCCACTCCAGTGATGCTTCACCTGAAACAATTCACAAAAAAATCTGCTTGTCAGTGCTTAGACCATACGCCACACACTGCATTAAATTGATCTGTATGGCATCTCAAAAGGAAGTTTTTTTTTTTTTTTTAGATGATGTACAAGAAAGACCACTCACAGTTTGCTGAAAACAAGTAGACTAAGGGCATGGATTACTGGAACCATGTCCTGTGGTCTGATGAGACCAAGATAAGTATATGGTTCAGATGGTGCAAAGTGTATGTGGTGGGAACCCGGTAAGGAATACAAAGACAAGTGTGTCTTGTCTACAGTCAAGCATGGTGGTGAAGGTGTCATGGTCTGGGCCTGTATAAGTTCTGCTGGCACTGGGGAACTACAGTTCATGAAGGGAACCATGGATGCCAACATGTACTGTGACATATCTAAGCAGAGCATGATCCCCTTCAGAGACTGGACCTCAGGGCAGTATTCCAACATGATAAGGTGCCCAAACACACCTCCAAGACGACCACTGCCGTGCTAAGGAGGGTGAGAGTAAAGGTGATGGCCAAGCATGACCCCAGACCTAGACCCTATTGATCATCTGTAGGGCATCCTCAAACACAATGTTGGGGGGCACAAGGTCTCCAACATCCACCCACTCTGTAATGTGATCATGAAGCAGTAGAAGAGGACTCCAGGGAAAACCTGTGAAGCTCTACTGAACTCCATGCCCAAGAGGCTTAAAGGGGTACTCTGGAGGAAAAACTATTTTTTTTTTCTTTTTTAAATCAACTGGTGCCAGAAAGTTAAACATATTTGTAAATTACTTCTATTAAAAAATCTTAATCCTTCCTGTATTTATTAGCTGCTGAATACTACAGAGCAAATTCTTTTCTTTTTGGAATGCTCTCTAATGACATCAAGAACACACTGCTCTCTGCTGACTTTATTATAATAATAATAATAATAATAATAATAATAATAATATGTATTTATTGCTGTCCTTAGTGGGATTTGAAGCCAGGGCCCCAGCACTGCAAGGCAGCAGTGCTAACCACTAAGCCACCATGCTGCCCTTAGCATACATCAGCTATGCACGGTTGCTAAAATGGACAGAGATGTCAGCAGAGAGCACTGTGGTCGTGATGTCATCAGTGTTCCAAAAAGAAAGGAATTTCCTCTGTAAGGAGTGTGTGGAGCTACTTTAAGGTGACACAACATTAAACACTGTTATACACGCTGTGCACTCACTATATTGTAGCAGAGGGTCATTTCTTTAGTGTTGTTCCATGAAAAGATATAATAAGAGGTACAGACTAGCTGTAGATGCAAAACAATATTTTTAATAAAGATTATTGTGTATAAGTTGCATTCTATTTAACTTTGAATTCAGCAACAGAAAGTCTTTGTAGTCATTTACATGATAAGACATGTAAATGGTAACTTTATATACATTGTAAAATAAGAATGTAGTATATGTTATTTTCACTGAAATTGCCATAAATTCCTGTTAAAGTGATTGTATATATAGGAAAAGCTTCAAATAGAAACTGTCAGGTGTACAAAAAAGAATATGGAATGCATTGCATGAAAATGAAACTTCTCACTGCTTTACAATCCTGGGGGACATTGTGTTACGGAATGTATCAAAAGAAATGCTGTATATGTCAGCCTGAAAGATAAAAAATGAGCAGCTCTCCTGAGCCAGCCGTCACACTTGGTCATAACCTGGATATGTCAGGTGTACAGAAGAACCTCTACATCAGGGGTCCTCAAACTTTTTAAACAGGGGGCCAGTTCATGGTCCCTCAGACCGTTGGAGGGGCAGAGTAAAAAAAAAAAACTATGAACAAATTCCTTTGCACACTGCATATATCTTATTTTGAAGTGAAGAAACAAAACGTGAATAAATACAATATTTAAAATGAACAAGTAAAGTTAAATCAACAAACTTACCAGTATTTCAATGGGAACTCGGTAGTTCCCCCCACATTAGGTGCAGTATAGTTCCCCCCACATTAGGTGCAGTATAGTTCCCCCACATTAGGTGCATTATAGTCCCCCCCCCCCCATTAGGCTGGCAGAATAGTTCCCCCCATATTAGGATATTAGGTGCAATATAGTACCCCACATTAGGCTGGCAGTATAGTTCCCCCACATTAGGTGCAATATAGTCCCCCCCCCCCATTAGGCTGGCAGTATAGTTCCCCCCACATTAGGTGCAATATAGTCCCCCCAATTAGTCTGGCAGTATAGTTCCCCCCACATTAGGTGCAATATAGTACCCCACATTAGTCTGGCAGTATAGTTCCCCCCATATTAGGTGCAATATAGTCCCCCACATTATGCTGGCAGTATGTTTCCCCACATTAGGTGCAATATAGTCCCCCACATTAGGCTGGCAGTATAGTTCCCCCCAAATTACGTTGGCAGTATGTTCCCCCACAGGCATACAGCCTCCAGCGATACAGCATGGCTGGAGGCTGTATGCCTGTGTACTGCCCCATTTCAGTGTTCCGACCACCGCTCTGGCCATAGCAGGACCGGAGGATCGGTGGTCAGAACACCAAAGGTACGCGCCGCTGGTAAACACTTACCTCCAGCGCGCGTCCTTGCTCCTTCTCTGCTTCTCCGCTCCTCCGCTCGGTTGCCATGGGCGCACGCATGGGACGTCAGTGACATCGCTGAGCGCGCCTGCTCCCGGCGGTCCCCGTGTTTTTAAAGTAAACACGGGCCGCAGAGACTTAACAGAGGCATCCTTGTGTTCCGAAAGCATCTTTCCTGAGTCAAAAACGCCCGGCGGGGCGGGTAAATGCACTCCGCGGGCCGCATGTGGCCCGCGGGCCATAGTTTGAGGACCCCTGCTCTACATTCTTCTTGTCCTGGTAAATGATCTCTTGTCTAAAATTGGGGCTGATGTTTCAAGTTTTCATGGTGATCATTATGGGGGGACATTCCTTTTTTTTCCGATATTTTTTCCTTACAATTTTTTTTGCTTACGTGCAACTTATTTATCAATTGATTGCAGCTTGTTGATAAATTTCTTTCACATAAGCAATTTTATTATTATTTTTTTACTTTGGTAGTGGCTTTTTCTGTTCCGTGTGTGAGCTGGGGTAAATTTAGTAGGTGTTTTCATGTGATGCGACTTTTTTTGACTTTCGCACTTAATAAATCTCTGACCACTACAAGTCAAAAATCAGTTTTTGCTTTTTTAAGCAAGTTTATTATTTTTTTTTGCTTAGGGAACTGCACAATAAAAAAGTTGCACAAAAATAGAGTAGTCGCACATGTGACTTTTTTGCGACAATTTTAAGCAAAGAAAAAATCTAAATGCTTTGATAAATGTCCCCCAATATGACCAGATTTTCAAAAGCAACATAAAAGAACATAGATACTTAGAATAAAGCACATGTTCATCAGACATGTTCATATTGAGACATTGCATTCAATGATTTACAGTGTGTTGCAACTTGCAACATGATGAAACATCACAGTAACCCAAAATAAAAATTTTAAGGATTTAGGTCAAAGGTCTCAAGTAACTTGTGACTTTGCAAGCATTATGCTGAAGTAGTGTGTGACTCTGACCTGATCTTCCATGATCAGTGAACGGCTAGTACACATCTGGGTACTTGAAAAGAAAGAAATCCCGGCACAAGTTCTTCTACCAAGTGTAACATGTTTTATTTACACAGTGCAAGTCACAAATGACGTGTTACGGCCAAAGCCTTACTAAGGCTGGGTTCACACCACGTTTTCTGAAATACGGTTTGGAGGAGGGGGCGGGGCTTAATCGCGGTGCCCGCACTCAGCCGTATTCGGGAACCGTATTTAATGCAAGTCTATGAGCCGACCGGAGTGAGCCGCAGCCTCCGGTCGGCTTAGTTTTCGGCCGTATGCAGTTTCCCGACCGCAGGCAAAAACGTGGTCGACCACGTTTTTGCCTACGGTCGGGAAATCGCATATGGCCGAAAACGAAGCCGACCGGAGGCTGCGGTTCACTCCGGTCGGCTCATAGACTTGCATTAAATACGGTTCCCGAATACGGCTGAGTGCGGGTGCCGCGATTAAGCCCCGCCCCCTCCTCCAAACCGTATACGGGAGCCGTATTTAAGAAAACGTGGTGTGAACCCAGCCTAAGACTGACATGCAAATAAATGGGTACATCACAATATATATACAGAAGCCCATCCCACTTCCTGTTTCAGTGGTTGTCACGGATACCAATTTGTTTGTAAACATTCAACATGTCACTTCAACATTTAAGTTTGATCCAGTTTATGGACCAAAACGTGCATAACATCAAAGAATAAACTATAAAGCATAAACAATGAACAATATACTAATCTCATATGTCTTGCATGTAGATGTTTTATTTCCTCCCGTCACTGAAGTATCTATAAATAATGAAAGAAATACAAAAATTTTAAACAATTATCATTTTTACAAAAAAGATGGGAGCTCATAGTCCTATTTAATCCTCTTGGTTCCAAGGTAGACAAGCGGTGGATCCAATAAGCTTTCTTTTTCTGTAGGAGGGATTTGATATCACCACCCCTCCTAGGACTTTGTACATGATCTATCCCCTGGTATTGCAGTTGTGAGATGTTATGACCTGCTTTCTCAAAGTGAAATGGAATGGGGTACAAGAAATTCTTACATCTAATAGATGATTTGTGTCTGTTTATGCGGTCTCCTATACACTGGGTAGTCTCCCCAACGTGTAGGAGAACGTACGAACATTTGATGGCATAGATTACATTCTTAGAGTCACAAGTGCTGAAGTATCTGAGTTTGATGACCTCTCCGGTGTGCGGATGTAATAGGCTGTCACTCTTGATTGCATTGCTGCACTGGGTGCAATGTAGGCACGGGTAGGTGCCCTTATGTTGGCTTCTCAGGACCATCTACCTTAGTTCACTTTTTTGTGATCCCACATCTGCTCGGACTAATTTGTCCCTCAAATTTGGGGCTCTCTTATTGCTGATCAGTGGAGGACTCACAAATTCCTGAACTTTGGGATAAGACCCTCTTAACACCTGCCAATGTTTCTGAATGATAGAATCTATATTGTGGACCAGTGGATGGAATTGTCGCACAACAGACACAAATCATCTATTAGATGTAAGAATTTCTTGTACCCCATTCCATTTCACTTTGAAAAAGCAGGCCATAACATCTCACAACTGCAATACCAGGTGATAGATCATGTACAAAGTCCTAGGAGGGGCGGTGATATCAAATCCCTCCTATGGTAAAAGGAAGCTTATTTGTTCCACCGCTTGTCTACCTTGGAACCAAGAGGATTAAATAGGGGCTATGAGCTCTCTTCTTTTTTGTAAAAATGATAATTGTTTTGAATTTTTGAATTTCTTTCATTATTTATAGATACTTTAGTGAAGGGAGGAACCAAAACATCTACATGCAAGACATATGAGATTAGTATATTGTTCATTGTTAGATGTTTTGCACATTTTGGTCCATAAACTGGATCAAACTTAAATGTTGAAGTAACATGTTGAATATTTACAAACAAATTGGTATCCGTGACAACCACTGAAACAGGAAGTGGGATGGGCTTCTGTATATATATTGTGATGTACCCATTTATTTGTATGGCAATCTTAGTAAGGCTTTGGCCGAAACGCGTCATTTGTGACTTGCACTGTGTAAATAAAACATGTTACACTTGGCAGAAGAACTTAGGGGGAGATTTCTCAAAATCTGTCCAGAGGAAAAGTTGCCCAGTTTCCCATAGCATCCAATCAGATTGCTTCTTTCATTTTTGAAAAGGCCTCTGCAAAATGAAAGAAGCGATCTGATTGGTTGCCATGGGCAACTGGGCAACTTTTCCTGTGCACAGCTTTTGATAAATCTCCTCCTTAGTGAGTGCCGGGATTTCTTTCTTTTCAAGTATCCAGCTTTCCGCGAGCAACACCACAGACTCGAGTGCCGACCCTTCCCATTTTGTAGTACACAGCTGGGGACCCCCATTATCTGACATGTTATCCCCTATCCTCTAGTGAATAGGGGATGTCAAAAGTTACACTTTAAAGAACTATCAGAGAACTGCCCTTAGTTACTTGCCCAGCACTTGTGCTGCTAATATTTAAAACTATAATTACCAGCAATTTTGATACTGGGAGTGACTGATTTATAGGGAATCACAAGGAGCCTCTTGGTTTGCCTTAACTACTTAGATCACCTTAAAGGAGATATATCATCCATAAAAAAGTATCCCCTATAGAGGATACGTTTTAGATCATGGGGGGGTCTGACCGCAGGGACCCACTGCAATCTTCTGTACTGGGTCCCTGCTATCTCTGGTAACAGGGCGTGTTGACCCCCTTAGGAAGTGGCGACCACATGCCCACTCCAGATATCTCTATGGGAGAGCTGTTCGGCTATCTCCGGCTCTTCCATAGAGATGTATGAAGGGGGCATGTTAGCACCTGCTTAGTGCAGGAGTCGACATGCTGTTTCAAGGGAGAGCCTTGGAGCATAGGGCATAAGTTTTAGATCGCGCATAAGTTTTAGACCGCTAGGACCCCCCAAGATCTAAAACTTATCCTCTATCCTGCAGTTAAGGGATAAGTTTTTATGCATGATACTTCTCCATTAACACACATACAGCATGGTGCCCTGTGTGTCGGGGTGTAACAAGGATATGATTGGAATGCGTAATGCATTACATACAGTAAATGTCATAAGTTTTTGCTCTTACTATCCTTTATGATAGGATAAAGCATTTGTAAAATTAAAGGGGTACTAACGTGGAAAACCTTTTTTTTTTTTTTTTTTTTTAAGTCAACTGGTGCCAGAAAGTTAAACGGATTTGTAAGTCACTTCTATAAAAAAATCTTAATCCTTCCAGTACTTTTTAGGGGCTGTAGACTAAAGAGAAATCCAAAAAGAAATGCATTTCCTGTGATGTCCTGACCACAGTGCTCTCTGTTGACCTCTGCTGTCCATTTTAGGAACTGTCCAGAGAAGCATATGTTTGCTGACCTCTGCTGTCCATTTTAGGAACTGGAGAAAATCCCCATAGCAAACATATGCTTCTCTGGACAGTTCCTAAAATGGACAGCAGAGGTCAGCAGAGAGCACTGTGGTCATGACATCAGAGGAAATGCATTTATTTTTTGGATTTTTCTTTAGTATACAGCCCCTAAAAAGTAGTGGAAGGATTAAGATTTTTTAATAGAAGTGATTTACAAATCTGTTTAACTTTCTGGCACCAGTTGATTTAAAAAAAAAAAAAGTTTTCCACAGTATTACCCCTTTAACCTGTTAAGGACCCAGGGCGTAAACTTACGCCCTGAGTCCTGGTACTGCGATATAACGCGGGGTCACACGGTGAGCAATCAATCGCCGAAAACACTGATTGATCCATTCCTATGGGGATGCATCAATCAGTGTTAAAGATCAGTAAATGCAATGTTATAGCCCCCTATAGGAGCTATAATATTGCATAAGAAAAGTGTAAAAAAAATCATTAACCCTTTCAATTATCCTTCCCCTAATAAAAGTTTGAATCATCCGGCATTTACAAGAATAAAAAAAAAAACTGTGTAAATAAAAATAAAAATAAACATATGTGGTATCGCCGCGTGCGGAAATGTCCAAATTATAAAAATATACTGCATTTTAAACTGTAAGTTTAATGACGTACGCGCAAAAAAATTTCAAAGTCCAAAATAGCGCATTTTTGATCACTTTTTAAACCACAAAAAGTGAATAAAAAGTGATGAAAAAGTCTGATCAGAACAAAAATGGTACCGCTAAAATCTTCAGATCACAGTGCAAAAAATGAGCCCTCATAACACCCTGAACACAAAAAATAAAAAAGTTATAGGGCTCAGAAAATGACAATTTTAAACGTATACATTTTCCTGCATGTATTCATGATTTTTTTCTGAAGTGATACAAAATCAAACCTATACAAGTAGGGTATCATTTTAACCGTATGGACCTACAGAATAAAGATAAGGTGTAATTTTTGCCAAAAATGTACTGCATAAAAACGGAAGCCCCCAAAACTTATAAAATAGTGTTTTTCATCAATTTTGTCACACATTGATTATTTTTACCGTTTCACCATAGATTTTTGGGTAAAATGACTAATTTCATTACAAAGTAGAATTAGTGACGCAAAAAATAAGCCATCTTATAGAATTTTAGGTGAAAATTTTAAAGAGTTATGATTTTTTAAAGTTAAGGAGGAAAAATTGAAAATGAAAAAACGGAAAAAGCCCGGGTCCTTAAAGGGTTAACAACAAATATCATAAAGAATACTTTCCAAACTTGATAATGCTTATTCCAAGTCTTTCCAAATTGTCCCTTGCTGTCACCTGCTATGTAATACACTTTATATGAGCTGATGGATGACAACTGCTCTGGCCACTTATGTGGCTCAGGAGATCCTTAGTAGTGATGAGCGGAAGGGGCCATATTCGAATTTGCGATATAATATTTGCGCTCAACACTAATCCTTACTCTACCGTTCAATACTTCTGTAAATATGGCCTCTATGGAGTATGGATCTCTAGACTTTAGATCCACACTTATTATGTAAAAGAATGTCGCACAGCATAGCACTAGAGAAAACACAATTTCTGTCACCTTGGTATTCAACATTTGCATACAGAGCTGACTGTCTATATTTATGCATTCCTATGATTGATATGGAATAGCGATAATGTGTTAATGAAAATCCGAGCTTCATCTAGACTAGTATATAAAATGATTAAAATGTAAGTGGAACATAAATTGGATTAACATTGGGAAAGTTATAGCTAAACATAGAGACTATAAAATATGCAAATTGAAAATAGCTGTACAAGCATAGTGCTGATGCAGATTGCTTTTATATAATGCAATCAGCCGTTTAACTACTTCATGCCCAGAAATTAACTGCAACACTGGGTGTTACGCCGAGCGCTCCGGGTCCCCGCTCCTCCCCGGAGCGCTCGCTACACTCTCCTCACTGCAGCGCTCCGGTCAGATCCACTGACCCGGGGCGCTGCGATACCGCCTCCAGCCGGGATGCGATTCGCGATGCGGGTAGCGCCCGCTCGCGATGCGCACCCCGGCTCCCGTACCTGACTCGCTCTCCGTCGGTCCTGTCCCGGCGCGCGCGGCCCCGCTCCCTAGGGCGCGCGCGCGCCGGGTCTTTGCGATTTAAAGGGCCACTGCGCCGCTGATTGGCGCAGTGGTTCCAATTAGTATGTTCACCTGTGCACTTCCCTATATCACCTCACTTCCCCTGCACTCCCTTGCCGGATCTTGTTGCCATCGTGCCAGTGAAAGCGTTTCCTTGTATGTTCCTAGCCTGTGTTCCAGACCTCCTGCCGTTGCCCCTGACTACGATCCTTGCTGCCTGCCCCGACCTTCTGCTACGTCCGACCTTGCTTCTGTCTACTCCCTTGTACCGCGCCTATCTTCAGCAGCCAGAGAGGTTGAGCCGTTGCTAGTGGATACGACCTGGTCACTACCGCCGCAGCAAGACCATCCCGCTTTGCGGCGGGCTCTGGTGAAAACCAGTAGTGACTTAGAACCGATCCACTAGCACGGTCCACGCCAATCCCTCTCTGGCACAGAGGATCCACTACCTGCCAGCCGGCATCGTGACACTGGGTCTTTACTTTCTGCCATGCTATATGTGTGTAAGTTTGAAAGTGCTGACACTTTGTTCTCTGAGAACAAAAAGTTATGTATTTATAAATAAAACAGCTCAGCTCCTAGAGTCTCCTTGTCGTTTGGAAAAAGTTTTCAACCATCTAAGTGCAGAAACCCCCACTGATTATTTCATTGAGTAGGAAGAAGAGCTATGTGCAGTGCTTCACTCTTCATCTCCATCCAGCTTTACTATCATAAGTCTATGGAGATTGCTTCGAGCCGGGGAGTGAATTGTTTAAACCTGAACTTCTCTTGGCTTGTTCGAATGATCTGTGGAAGACCCTGATCAATCAATGTGACATGTCAAAAGTTTTTTTTAAATGACAGAGACACATTAAAGTGTGACTGGTATTACAGAAAACTTTTGACATGTCATAAGTTTTGTTTAGTGAGGGTCTGGAACCTTCTTTGATAACATACTGCTCTGCATGGGTGTTTGAAAACAGCCAAGTCAAGTGGGCCTCAGCAGAGGATAACAGTCCCTGATGTGTCATCACATAATAATAATAATAATATGTGTAAATACTTTTAAAGGACAGTAAGCCACAAAATAAATAATAAACTTATATCCCGTTTACAGAATTTTCTTTTCTTTTTAAATGTTTTTATGTATGATATATTATTAAGATATTGAATATTAAGTGATTATACATGTGCGCATGTTTTAATGTGTTGGTGTTTTACACAGTTATCATTTTTTTTTTAATATAATGTAATTATTTTGAATAGTTAAACAAAGGATATAGTAAGACTAAACACCTTTAAGGAGTCATCCCCTTTTATACTATAAACCAAGTGTATACAAGAGGTAGAAGATGAAAGCGACAACCGGCTCATTTAGGGGTTGGTGAGACCCATTCTCTTTACTTCTTAAAGGGATACTCCACTGCTCAGCGTTTGGAACAAACTGTTCCGAATGCTGGAACCGGCGCCATGAGCTTGTGAACTCAAAGCCCCGCCTCCTCATAATGTCAAGTTCCTTCCCCTCAATTCAAGTCTATGGGAGGGGGCGTGACATCATGATGGGGCAGGGCTATGATGACACGAGCTCCCGGCGTCGGCTCCAGCATTCGGAACAGTTTGCTCCAAAAACTGAGCAGCAAAGTAACCCTTTAAACTATGATCATACATGCTCACACGTATTAATGTGATAACATATTACACAGTAATTGTTTTTTTATACACTGTAATTATTTTAAGTATACACTGCTCAAAAAAATAAAGGGAACACTTAAACAACACAATGTAACTCCAAGTCAATCACACTTCTGGGGAATCCCACTTTCCACTCAGGAAGCAACACTGATTGACAATTTATTTCACATGATGTTATGCAAATGGAACAGACAACAGGTGGAAATTAGAGGCAATTAGCAAGACACCCCAATAAAGAAGTGGTTCTGCAGATGGTGACCACAGACCACTTCTCAGTTCCTATGCTTCCTGGCTGATGTTTTGGTCACTTTTTAATGCTGGCGGTGCTCTCACTCTAGTGGTGGCGTGAGACAGAGTCTACAACCCACACAAGTGGCTCAGGTAGTGCAGCTCATCCAGGATGGCACATCAATGTGTGCTGTGGCAAGAAGGTTTGCTGTGTCTGTCAGCGTAGTGTCCAGAGCATGGAGGCGCTACCAGGAGACAGGCCAATACATCAGGAGACATGGAGGAGGCCGTAGGAGGACAACAACACAGCAGCAGGACCGCTACCTCCGCCTTTGTGCAAGGAGGAGCACTGCCAGAGCCCTGCAAAATGACCTCCAGCAGCCCACAAATGTGCATGTGTCCACTCAAACGGTCAGAAACAGACTCCATGAGGGTGGTATGAGGGCCCGACGTCCACAGACAGGGGTTGCGCTTACAGCCCAACACTGTGCAGAATGTTCGGCATATGCCAGAGAACACCAAAATTGTCAAATTCACCACTGGCGCCCTGTGCTCTTTACAGATGAAAGCAGGTTCACACTGAGCACATGTGACAGACGTGAAAGAGATGCCGTGGAGAACATTCTGCTGCCTGCAACATCCTCCAGCATGACCAGTTTAGTGGTGGGTCAGTAATGGTGTGGGGTGGCATTTCTTTGGGGGGCCGCACAGCCCTCCATGTGCTTGCCAGAGGTAGCCTGAATGCCATTAGGTACCGATATTAGATTCTCAGACCCTTTGTGAGACCATATGCGGGTGCGGTTGGCCCTGGGTTCCTCCTAGTACAAGATAATGCTAGACCTCATGTGGCTGGAGTGTGTCAGCAGTTCCTGCAAGAGGAAGGCATTGATGCTATGGACTGGCCCGCCCATTCCCCAGACCTGAATCCGATTGAGCACATCTGGGACATCATATCTCGCTCCATCCACCAATGCCACATTGCACCACAGACTGTCCAGGAGTTGGCGGATGCTTTAGTCCAGGTCTGGTCACCTCATCAGGAGCATGCCCAGGCATTGTAGGGAAGTCATACGGGCATGTGGAGGCCACACACACTACTGAGCCTCATTTTGACTTGTTTTAAGGACATTACATCAAAGTTGGATCAGTCTGTAGTGTGGTTTTCCACTTTGATTTTGAGTGTGACTCCATATCCAGACCTCCACGGGTTGATGAATTTGATTTCCATTGATAATTTTTGTGTGATTTTGTTGTCAGCGCATTCAACTATGTAAAGACGAAAGTATTTCATACGATTAGTTCATTCATCCAGATCTAGGATGTGTCTTCTTAGTGTTCCCTTTATTTTTTTGAGAACTGTATAAACAGAGGATTAAATAGGATTAAAAAGCCTTGTGGAGTCATACTATATTCATACTATATCCTCAAAAAATCATGTCGAAGTTTTGCAGACACTCTTCCATCTTCAAATGGCTAACAACTGAGGAGGCAGGCTTATTAAAAAAAGATGGCACTATAATTTTTATCCTGCACAACTTAAGTCAGGAACATTAGACAGGAGATATTCATTAACTACTATGGGGGAGTCTTATAGGCATGCTCTGTGACCTGTGTAGAGATCCTTGTGCAGGGATGGGACTGTGCCCATCATCTTTTGTTAATGAAGGTAAATACACCATTCTTGTATTTATATGGTGCCCAAGTAGAATCCAAATCCTATACAAAATGAAAAACTTGACACTCAAAATTAATACAGAATTGTGAGTTTTATTTGCAATTCAATATATGGAACTAAACAACATTTCGACCCCAACTGGGCCTTCCTCAGAGAAATCCGGATTGCTGTGGAGGATGGCTTGAAGAGATAAGAAGCGGCCAGTTGCAATGCATAATGTATAGAGGATGGCACAACCTATAGTCACTGTGGATTCACTCCACGGCAATTATAAGCACTATCCTGGCTTAGAAGAAATGGGCATGGCTTGCACCTGACTATTAACATGTTAATGACCATGGACGTGTATACACGTCCAGGCAGGATGCACGTTCCCGCACCAGGACGAGTATACACATCCATGGTTCTCGTGGGTACTGCCCAGTGCACCCACAAGATCGCAGCAGGGACTCGGTTGTAACATATAGCCGGGACCCTGCTGCACTGCCAGGACAAAAGTAAACTTCGGTCCCGGCAGTTGAACTCTTACGGAATTGACCGTGGGCTGTAAGTGTTTTCACAGTGGGAGGGAGCTCCCTCTCTCTTCCCTGCTGCAACCCACAATGATCGTGGGGTGCTGCTAGTTACCTGGGCAGCTGGGGGTCTTTACAAGGACTAGGACCTATCAGGCACGTCCTGATAGGTTGCCTGTCAGTGTAAAACTGGCAGGCCGCATATAACTGCAATGCTTTGGAATAAAAGTGTTCCAAAGCATTAAATACTAGTGTGGAATACTAGTGTTCCAAAGCATTAAAAAAAAAGGTGTAAAAAAATTGTATAAAATAAAAAAAAGTAAAAAAAAAAGTGTAAACACAATAAGTGGAAAAAAAGTATAAAAACATGTTAAAAAATGTATAAAAGTGTAAAAAAAATAAATTACAAAATAAAAATAAATGTATTAAATAAATATAATGAAAAATAAAAATGCATAATGTGTAGGATCACACGGCGCACATCGGCGCCTGCCAGCAGTCACAATAATGAGCTCTCTGCTGCAGCTGGGTAGCTTTGTGTGTCTACTCATAGCGGCGGATTTCATGCCGGCAGTCATGAGCGGACACACTGAGCAACCCAGCCGCAGCAGTGATCTCGCCCTTGTGACTGCTGGGGGCATCCCGTTCATACTGCGTTTCAGCAGTATGTTAGAGGTATCCGTCAGCATCATGTCAAAAAAAGTTATGCTGATGTATACTGTAGCAGCTCCATTGATTTCTGAATGAGACTGCCACAGTATACATTGGCATCCCTTTTTTGACATGACAACTGACACCTATACTGCAGAAATGCAAAATGATTGGGGACTATCACCCCCCCCCCCCCCCCCCCGTCTCCCTCCAACAAAATAAAAAAAAATTTCAAGATTATTATTATTATTTTTTTTTTTTTTTACACCCAGTGATGGATATATTGGCCATGAGTGGTCAATATATCCTTATTCCCACAACATGACAGATATATCCATCAGGAACTTTAACTGTTACAGACAGCCGCATGTCCCTGGTCCAGCCAATACACTTGTAGGGGTGAGGTATAGTTCTGAAAGCTCCGATCCTTTGCAGGCATGGGGTGGGGTCTATAATTCATATAATGATGCCCTGAAAGCCAAAGGGGGCTCCTCTCCTTCTTGGTCCTACCAGGCGGTCAGGCAACCAGATGCGGCCTAAGTAGGGGTACTGCCCAGCCCGGGACGAACAGCATGATAAAATATGGGGGGGGATTTCCTCCATTTCAAAAGAAATTACCAAAATGATGTCCACAAATAAAGAATTTATGGGAAAAAAGCTAATTGCTATTTTTTCCACTGACTTTGAAATAATTCAAGCCACACAATAAGACCTCAATGTGCTCAATTTTGCCCTAGGTGAATAATAGGGGGCTTAGTTTCGAAAATGGGGTCACTTCTGGGGGTGCGGTATTGTTCTGACAGCTTGAATGCTTTGAAAAATGAAGTGTGGCCTATAATTTAAATAATAGTATCCTGAAAGCCAAATGGTGGTCCTCTCATTTTGGTTCCCACCATGTGGCCATGCAACCAAACGTGATCAAAGAACGGGTATTACCATAACAGCATAATAAAATATTGGGAGCATTTTCTACTTTTCAGAAGCAATGTACAAAAAATATGTCCCACAAATGATGCATTTGTGAAAAGAAAAATAAAATTTAAATTTTTCCACTGATTTTGTAACCATTCCAGCCACACAAAAAGGACTCAAAGTTCTCATTTTTGTCTAGATGAATACTTTATGGGATTTAGTTTCCAAAATGGGGTCATTTGTGGGGGTTCTGTATGGTTCTTGCAGCTAAAACCCTTTGCAGACATGGAGTGCGGCCTATAAACCATTCGGCCTAAAATGATGCTCTGAAAGCCAAATTGCGCTACTCTCCTTCTGGGCCTACCACACGGCAAGGAACCAAATATGGCCTAAGCGGGGGTATTTCCAAACACGGGCCAAGCAGCTCAATAAAATATAGGGTGCATTTCTTTCAATATCAGAAGCGATGTACAAAAAATATGTCCCACAAATGATGCATTTGTGGAAAAAAAGGTAATTTCAATTTTTTAACACTGACTTTGTAATAATTTCTGCCAAAAAACTATGGTGTTAAAATACTCACTGTACCCCCTAGCGAATACCTTGAGGGGTATAGTTTTAAAATGGGGTCATTTGGGGTGGGGGGGGGGGGTAGTTCCTATATTCTACCACCTTCAAATTTCTGCAAACCTTTCATAGCACTTAAATAAAAGATGTACTTTCCAAATATTCTAAATTTTCTAAATTTCAAGTTACATTATTAGGCTTCTAATTCATTTAAAATGTTATTCAGGAGTCTGAGAAAGCTTTGACTATTTCAGCATGCTGGGAGTTGTAGTTTAGTAACAACTGAAGCTGCAATGTTTGTAAATAACTGTGTTAGAGCAGTGTTGCCTCCAGCTGTTGTAAAACTACAGCTCCCAGCAGGTCCACACATACTTTATCTGTAGTTTTGCATACACAATTGAAATCTTCTATACTGGATACCGGTATGCTTTACGGCCGGTATCAAGTATGCTGTAAAATCTAGACTAGTCTGTCTGGCTAAAAGACAGGAGACCCCTAGTGGTGGCTATTTTGAGCTTGAATTTCAGGTGAAAATTTAAATTTTTTTAACAGGTGTATATTGTGAAATGTCATATTATAATGAGTCCTACAATATATGAAAAGTTTTTAACAATGACAGTGCCTCTTTAAATTTCATGATTTTTTTGCATTGTAAAAAGAAAAACTACAAATTATATTGGCTTACTTTTACTATGTACATGAAGGACAACTTGTGACAAAAAAACAATATCAGAATTATCGTGATTAGCAAAATTTTACCAGAGTTATTCTCTGAAGTAAAGTAAGCCAAATAATATTTTACCTATACGTAGATTAGACAGTCTAAACATGTACCAGATTTATGAAGCAGCCTGATGCACTGTGGAAAATCTGGCACATTTTTAGACTTTTAACACCAAAAACTCCAATTTATATTACCTCTACCATTGTGGGTAATTTAAATGGACACCATGATCTCCATAATATCAATAATATCAATCTAGGACAACTCCCAAAAATACATATCTACACCAAAAAAGAGGGAAGTCATTAACCCACTCAAATAATATTAAAATATAACATTTTATTAACAATCAGAAAAATAGTACACATAATATATAGAAAGTGCAGTAATGAACTGAAAAAGATAGCGTGTAAGCCAAATTACTGTACATAACATCACAAGATATAATAACCATAATAATATTGCACTAAGGGATCGGGCGGTGTAAATACATAAATGGTCACCTGTTTTTTTTTTTATCTTAAAGGGGTACTCAGGTGGAATTTTTTTTTTTTATCAATTGGTGCCAGAAAGTTAAACAGATTTGTAAAGGACATATATATACCAGTTGTAGAGCCAGACGATGCGCTTGTAGCGTGAAACACGTGTCGTTCCTTCACCTGCTATATGAGATGTAACCCCCGTTCACAGAAATAAAGCACAAATTTATAGGACTGGTGAGTGCGATCTTATTTTTTCTTCTTCTCACTGTGAAACATTTAATTATATAACAATACATCATATTTAACAAAGATATCAAAGAAATTAATTGTGTTAACACTGGACACCATACATGGCCTCACCAATGGCCTCTTGATTAACCTTTTCAGGACGTAGGGCATATGCATACGCCCTGCATCCCGAGTCCTCAAGGAAGTAGGGCGTATGCATACGCCCATGGGAATTCTGGTCCCCGCCGCTAGCCGGTTGGGGATCGGAGCGGGATGCCTGCTGAAATCATTCAGCAGGCATCCCGGCACATCGCCGAGGGGGGTCCTGAGACCCCCCCATGTCGGCGATCGCAGAAAATTGCATGTCAATTCAGACATGCAATTTTCTGCAATTCCAGGCTGATCGGGTCTCTGGTGACCCGATTGCCCAGAAAATAGGGATGATCAGAGCTGTCAGTGACAGCCCCGATCATCCTGAGGGATAGGAGCGAGATTGCAGTATTGCAATCTCCTCCTATCCCCTGCCATTACTCAGAAATCAATTCTGATTAATGGCAGCGCAGGACAGGGGGTTGCCATGGAACCCCCGCTCTGCCCACCCCTGGATGTTGGGCAGAATGGGGGGAGAAGATGGAGGCCTTTACCTGAGGACAAGATGCGATGGGCAGGGACGTGCACAGACATTTTGAAGGGCAGGGGCTCAAGTAAAAAAAGGGGGAACTTTTCAAAATTAAAAAAATGTTTGCCAGACTTAATGGGCAGATGTACTGCGGCCCAGGGACACAGTGGACTCCCGCCAGGCCTCCTTGACATTCCTATCCCCATAAAAGTTGGTGTTTTTGTAAAATCGAGTCAAGATCAGTTTCTCTGAGGTCTGCCATGTGTATATACACTTTGGCTGTGCTGTCAGTCTTATTTACAGGAAACATGTGACAGCTGCCCTATAATATACTGTATTATAGAGGAGATTTATCAAAACCTGTGCAGAGAAAGAGCGGTGCAGTCGCCCATAGCAACCAATCAGATTGTTTTGCTGAGGGCTTTTCCTCTGCAAAGGTTTTAATAAATCTCCCCCTATATGCCCCCACCTGAGCTCTATATAACAGAACCCATCACCAATCACCCAGCACCCATCACCAATCGCCCATCCCCAATCACCCAGCACCCATCACCAATCACCCATCACCAATCACCCACAGAGCAGGAATCTCCACACAGCTCTGGTCGTTACACTGAAGAGATGGACACCACACTAATATATGCTTACATTCTACAATATACTAAAGACGGCCAGGCATAGCACAGCAAACAGGATGGAGGCAGGGAAGCTCCGCCTCCATTGCCCACAAGACTGACTTTGCATACTAGCAATGTGGGGCAAGAATGGAAAGACCAATTTTTGTATACATGCACTGTAACCTAATGTATTGGGTTTAGAGCAAGTAAACAGCCTGTCAGTTTCCCCTTAATTATATAACGTACCCCCTTAATTCCCTATATACTGTGCCACCATTCATCTATTAATTCTCTATATACTGTGCCACTATTCATCTATTAATTCCCTATATACTGTGCCACCATTAATGAAATATATACTGTGCCACCATTAATGAACTATATACTGTGCCACTATTATTTAACTATACTGCGCCACCACTAAGGGATCTGCTGCAGATTTGTTTAGCAGATTTCTCTTCCCATTGTCAATGGGAAGCAAAATCTGCAGCAAAAATAGGCACATGTGAATGCACCCTAAGGATCTATACACAGTGCCAGCATACATAAAAAATATAATGTTCCAATATAATGAAATATATACTGTGCTTCCATAAATTCCCTATATACTGTGCTTTCATTTACGTGCTTACATTCCTCCAATAATTCCCTAATAATGCGCTTCATACAATACATACAATCACATAACATAAAGACACATACAGTACATAGGTAATATACACACATACAAAGAGACACTGACACATATATACAGGTACAAATATACATATAGAAACATAAATACACAGACACACATATAACATGGAATATATACTAAAAGATGTAGCCAATAAGCACATCATACATACAGGTACACACATACAATCACTCACAGATATATACACACACATACATAGATTCACTTGCTCATATATATATATATATATATATATATATATATATATATATATACACACACATACATACACACACACATACATAGATTCACTTGCTCATATATATATATACACATATACATAGATTCATTTGCTCATATATATACACATATACATAGATTCACTTGCTCATATATATATACACACACACACATACATAGATTCACTTGCTCATATATATATACATATATACACATATACATAGATTCACTTGCTCATATATATATACACACACACATACATACACACATACATAGATCCACTTGCTCATATATATATATATATATATATATATATATATATATATATATACATACACACACATACATACACACATACATAGATTCACTTGCTCATATATATATATATATATATATATATATATATATATATACACATACATAGATTCATTTGCTCATTTATATATACACACACATACATACATACATACATACACACACATACATACATACATACATACACACACATACATAGATTCACTTGCTCATATATATACACATATACATAGATTCACTTGCTCATATATATATATATATATATATATATATATATATATATACACACATACATACACACATACATAGATTCACTTGCTCATATATACCGTATTTTTCGTCCTATAGGACGCACCGGCGTATAAGACGCACCCAATTTTTAGGGGCAAAATCAAAAAAAATTAAGATTTTGAACCCAATAGTCGTCTTCAATCTGCGGACCTCCAGATGTTGCAAAACTACAACTCCGGGCATGCTGGGAGTTGTAGTTTTGCAACATCTGGAGGTCCGCAGATTGAAGACCACTGCATAGGAGGTAATACTCACGTGTCCCCGCCGCTCCAGACCCGTCACCGCTGCCCTGGATGTCGATCCATCGCTGTCGCCGTGTCCCCGTCGCTCAGGAACGTCTCTGCTGCCGGCCGGGTATCCTCACTCTCCGTCGCCGCCATCACGTTGTTACGCACGCTGACTCACGTAAGCGACGACGTGATGACGAGGGGGAGGGGATCCCTGAACAGAGAAGACACCGAGGAGGCAGGTAAGGTTCCCCCCCCCCCGGTGTCCTGTAAGCACTAACCTGGCTATTCAGTCGGGCTGTTCGGGACCGCCGCGGTGAGATCGCGGCGGTCCCGAACAGCACGACTGAACAGCCGGGTTAGTGTCACTTTCCCTTCAGACGCGGCGGTCAGCTTTGATCGCTGCGTCTGAAGGGTTAATATAGGGCATCACCGCGATCGGTGATGTCCTGTATTAGCCGCGGGTCCCGGCCGTTGATGGCCGCAGGGACCGCCGCGATAGGGGTGTATTCGCCGTATAAGACGCACCGACTTTCCCCCCCCATTTTCGGGGAAGAAAAAGTGCGTCTTATACGGCGAAAAATACGGTATACACACACATACATACATACACACACATACATAGATTCACTTGCTCACATATATAGGCACATACATAGAGATAGACACACACACAAACACACATATATACACTTCACACTGACATACAGTCACTCAATATATACACAGTCACTTACACTAAGGCCCCAGCCATCCCTCTCTGCACAGGCACATACATAGAGATACACACACACACACACACACACACACATATGTATACATACACACACACTGACATACAATCACTCACATATATTTACAGTTAATTACAGTAGGGCTGCATAGACTGAAGTTTGTGGCCGGACATTCTGTAGGCGGGGCTTCTCTCTGCCTCCTCTGCTCCTGTCTCCTCCGTGTGGAGAGAAGCAGAGAAATGGCAGATAATGACAGGGTAAGTGGCGCCCCCTTGCTGCAGGGAGGGCACAGCACCCTCCACTAAACCACACACAAATCTCCCCATCAATGGATCCTTTTTACTTCACCTGTCACCCTGAGTCTGCACCTCCTTTTGTGAGGGCACTAGAGGGGCAGGTGAGGAAAAGGGCAGGGGCTCCAGCCCCCTTTCACTCCTATGTGTGCACATCCCTGGCGATGGGGCCCGGCTATCATCGGTGGAGACAGCGGACATATGCAGCGCAGGTAGGGAGATGACCTGGGGGAAGGTGATGGGCGGGGGAAAGGAAGGGGGCAGTAAAGCGATCTTTACTGCTTGTCACGATGCCGGCTGGCAGGTAGTGGATCCTCTGTGCCAGAGAGGGATTGGCGTGGACCGTGCTAGTGGATCGGTTCTAAGTCACTACTGGTTTTCACCAGAGCCCGCCGCAAAGCGGGATGGTCTTGCTGCGGCGGTAGTGACCAGGTCGTATCCACTAGCAACGGCTCAACCTCTCTGGCTGCTGAAGATAGGCGCGGTACAAGGGAGTAGACAGAAGCAAGGTCGGACGTAGCAGAAGGTCGGGGCAGGCAGCAAGGATCGTAGTCAGGGGCAACGGCAGGAGGTCTGGAACACAGGCTAGGAACACACAAAGAAACGCTTTCACTGGCACGATGGCAACAAGATCCGGCAAGGGAGTGCAGGGGAAGTGAGGTATAAGTAGGGAGTGCACAGGTGGAAACTAATCAAGGTAATTGGGAAGATTGGGCCAGGCACCATCATAGGTGCACTGGCCCTTTAAATCGCAGAGACCCGGCGCGCGCGCGCCCTAGGGAGCGGGGCCGCGCGCGCCGGGACAGGACCGACGGAGAGCGAGTCAGGTACGGGGGCCGGGGTGCGCATCGCGAGCGGGCGCCACCCGCATCGCGAATCGCATCCCGGCTGGAGGCGGGACCGCAGCGCACCCGGTCAGTGGATCTGACCGGGGCGCTGCAGCAACGAGGATGAGGCGAGCGCTCCGGGGAGGAACGGGGACCCGGAGCGCTCGGCGTAACAGTACCCCCCCCCTTGGGTCTCCCCCTCTTCTTGGGGCCAAAGAACCTGAGGAAAAAAAACTCAATTTTTCCGTGATGAGGTCCGATGCACATTAGGAGAGGTTCCGTGCGGAAACGCACGAGACAGTCCAATCTTTCATTGTTAACACAATAGATGTAGAGGGGTCTGGCGAGACTGGTCACAGGGACGTAGAACCTGTTGATAAGAAAGGCCAAAAAAAATTTTCCTGCAGATCCGGAATCCAAGAAGACCATAGTAGAGAAGGAGAAGGTAGAGGCAGATATCCGCACAGGCACAGTAAGGCGTGGAGAAGCAGAGTTGACATAAAGAACTGTGTCACCTTTGTGCGGAGTCAGCGTACGTCTTTCCAGGCGGGGAGGACGGATAGGACAATCCTTCAGGAAGTGTTCGGTACCGGCATAGTACAGGCAAAGATTCTCCATGCGGCGTCGTGTCCTCTCTTGAGGTGTCAAGCGAGACCGGTCAACTTGCATAGCCTCCGCGGCGGGAAGCACAGGAACGGATTGCAGAGGACCAGAGGAGAGAGGAGCCGGGGAGAAAAAACGCCTCGTGCGAACAAAGTCCATATCCAGGCGGAGCTCCAGACGCCATCTGGAAGAACGCATATCAATGCGAGTGGCAAGATGAATGAGTTCATGCAGGTTAGCAGGAGTTTCTCGTGCGGCCAGAACATCTTTAATGTTGCTGGATAGGCCTTTTTTAAAGGTCGCGCAGAGAATCTCACTATTCCAGGACAACTCGGAAGCAAGAGCACGGAACTGAATGGCGTACTCGCCAACGGAAGAAACACCCTGGGCCAGGTTCAGCAGGGCAGTCTTGGCAGAAGAGGCTCGGGCAGGCTCCTCGAAGACACCACGGACCTCAGCGAAGAAGGACTGGACTGTGGCTGTGGCAGGATCATTGCGGTCCCCATCAAATTTGTCCGGCAGGGACAAGCAGGGGTTAGGAGCGGCCGGTTGCTGCGGAGGAGTTGCAGGAGCCGGCGGAGGAGATGGTTGTTGCAGCTGTAGCTGTGACTGAATTTGCTGTATCTGTGACTGAAGATGCAGTGTCACGGAGGTCAAGTATGCCAGCTGTTGATTTCGTTGGGCGATCTTTAGGGCTTGCTGGGCGACCAGTGTAGGGAGGTCGGCGACAACTGGCAGAGGAACTTCAGCGGGATCCATGGCCGGATCTACTGTCACGATGCCGGCTGGCAGGTAGTGGATCCTCTGTGCCAAAGAGGGATTGGCGTGGACCGTGCTAGTGGACCGGTTCTAAGTCACTACTGGTTTTCACCAGAGCCCGCCGCAAAGCGGGATGGTCTTGCTGCGGCGGTAGTGACCAGGTCGTATCCACTAGCAACGGCTCAACCTCTCTGACTGCTGAAGATAGGCGCGGTACAAGGGAGTAGACAGAAGCAAGGTCGGACGTAGCAGAAGGTCGGGGCAGGCAGCAAGGATCGTAGTCAGGGGCAACGGCAGGAGGTCTGGAACACGGGCTAGGAACAAACAAGGGAACGCTTTCACTAGGCACAAGTGCAACAAGATCCGGCCAGGGAGTGCAGGGGAAGTGAGGTATAAGTAGGGAGTGCACAGGTGGAAACTAATCAAGGTAATTGGGAAGATTGGGCCAGGCACCATCATAGGTGCACTGGCCCTTTAAATCGCAGAGACCCGGCGCGCGCGCGCCCTAGGGAGCGGGGCCGCGCGCGCCGGGACAGGACCGACGGAGAGCGAGTCAGGTACGGGGGCCGGGGTGCGCATCGCGAGCGGGCGCCACCCGCATCGCGAATCGCATCCCGGCTGGAGGCGGGACCGCAGCGCACCCGGTCAGTGGATCTGACCGGGGCGCTGCAGCAACGAGGATGAGGCGAGCGCTCCGGGGAGGAACGGGGACCCGGAGCGCTCGGCGTAACACTGCTACCCTTCTAGTGGTTGCCAAACTGCAACCCCCAGCATGCCCAGACAGCCAAAGGCTGTCTGGGCATGCTGGGAGTTATAGTTTTGCAACATCTGGAGGGTCACAGTTTGGAGACCACTATTGCATTGGTGCCCAAATGGTGGCCCTCCAGATGTTGCCAAACTACAACTCTCAGCATGCCTAGACTACCCAGGCATGCTGGGAGTTGTAGTTCTGTAACATCTGTCCCTTAATATTTTGCAATTTTCATGAAAATTTTGAAAATTGCTGCTATACTTTGAAGCCCTCTAATTTTTTCAAAAAGTAAAAATATGTCCATTTTATGATGCCAACATAAAGTAGACATATTGTATTTGTGAATCAATATATCATTTATTTTGAATATCCATTTTCCTTACAAGCAGAGAGCTTCAAAGTTAGAAAAATGCTAAATTTTTCTAAATTTTCATGAAATTTGGGGATTCTTCACCAAGAAAGGATGCAAGTAACGCTGAAAATTTACCACTAAAATAAAGTAGAATATGTCACGAAAAAACAATCTCAGAATCAGAATAATCAGTAAAAGCATCTTAGAGTTATTAATGCATAAATTGACAGTGGTCAGAATTGCGATAAAGGGCTGCGTCCTTAAGGTGAAAATGACCTGCGTCCTTAAGGGGTTAAAAATAGGCCTGTATTTAGAGATCTGTTCCTGTGAGCACTGCTACATTACACACTTGTCAGTCTAGGCAAGAGAGATATTGGCAGAACTTTGGGAAACAGAAAGCGTTTTATTTATGAGAACAGAAATGCCAGGCGACTAGATTGGATAGAAAAACAGCATGGCACAGAAATACACAGAGATGATCAAAGCAGCCAGAGCCCAGAAGTCATCAGAGCAGCATATGGGACAGGACACAGCGCCTTCTTCAAAACAGATGTTTCTGGTGAATGTATTGGATTAGATGAAATTAAAATTGAGAAGAAATGTGAAGTGAGCGTCAGTCATCTATTCAGGTAAAAATGATGGAGGAGACGAGGAAAACAAGAACATATAGCAACAGCCCAGCCTGGTAGACCAACGCCACAGTGTATGGTGCCCAGACAGGGTGTATCTTGGTGTCCGCAGTCATGGCCTCTCTCATATTAAAGAGGACCTGTAATATCGGGTGACATTTCTGTCTTATTTAAAGGAGTACTCCGGTGGAAAACAATTGTTTTAAAATCAACTGGTGCCAAAAAGTTAAACAGATTTGTAAATTATCCACTTCCATCCACCATAGGTAACAGCTCACCCCTTCCCGCTACCGCACGCCAGTGCACGGATCCTGCCGGTATCGTCGCCGGCCATTCACAGGTAAAGCAGAGAAAAAGTCCAACACTGCTAGCAGGTAATCCAAATGCCTTGTCTTTATTGAGGGTGTTCTAGCAGGATACAAACAGTAGATAAAAACTCTTCTGATGCATTTTGCGCTGTCACTGTTTAGTCATAATAGTAATACAGATACAAAATCAAGTGCTGACAGCATGAAACGCGTTAAAAGAGTTTTTATCTCCTGTTTGTATCCCGTATGAACAAGTTCAATAAAGACAAGGCATTTGGATCCCATGCTATCAGTGCTGGACTTGTCCTCATTCTCAGATTTGTAAATTACTTCTATTCAAAAATCTTAACCTTTCCATTACTTATCAGCTGCTGTATGCTCCCCAGGAAGTTCTTTTCTTTTTGAACTTCTTTTCTGTCTTACCACAGTGCTCTCTGCTGAAACCGCTGTCCATGTCAGGAACTGTCCAGAGCAGGACCAAATCCCCATAGCAAACCTATCCTGCTCTGGACAGTTCCTTACATGGACAGAGATCTCAGCAGAGAGCACTGTGGTCAGGCAGAAAAGAAGTTCAAAAAGAAAAGAACTTCCTGTGGAGCATACAGCAGCTGATAAGTACTGGGAGGATTAAGATTTTAGAATAGAAGTCATTTACAAATCTGTTTAACTTTCTGGCACCAAATTTGAAAAAAAAAATAATAATAATTTTCCCTGGAGTACCCCTGTAAGCATTTATGGGATGGGCATAAGGCTATCCTTCATATAAGATAGGGCCATGGACTATTGATAGGATTCAGAACATTAGGTAGACTAGATGGGCCAAATGGTTCTTAACTGCTGACACATTCTATGTTTTTACATATGCAACAAGAAAAGCAGAGCCTAATTTTAGTCTTTAAAAGCATTTCCAATGCTACTGCTATTTTTTTAGAGACAATTCTTTACAGGACACTTTGCCAATTTCATTTATGCTCTTTTACTATAATCTATTTAACAATCAATTGTAAGTGAATTGGTTGCTAGAACAGCTTAGCAAATTGAACAGCCTTCCCCACATATAACACAATTACACTACGTCTCCCATCTTATGCAGCCTGCCGGCACACCGCGTTTTGGGATGATGCATCGGAATATCGGAGAATGGGGAGAATATCCACAAATGTAACAAAGTAAAACAAAACCATCAAAAAATAAAAGAAAGTCATGGTTTCATGACGAACATACTGTTTGTTGGGGTGTCATGAGTGGTTTAATGAAATGTAACGTTTATCATGCCACAGTTGCATATCTTCGTGGATATTATAGAATCAAGTAGCCTTGGTTATGGCTGGCAGGTTTGGGATACAATAGATTTGACCTGATGAAGTGTGACTCGTCTAACAAGAGTTTATCTGCGGATCCTTTAAGATCCTTAAAGAGGTACTCCAATGGCCAGCGTTCGGAACATTTAGTTCCGAACGCTGTGTGCGTGCTGCGGGGGTCACCCACGCCCCCTTGTGACATCAGGCCAAGCCTGATGACTTGCATTGAGGGGGCATGGCCTGACATCACAAGGGGGCGTGACTGATCCCCCCCCCCCCCCCCCGCAGCGTGCACACAACGTTCAGAACCAAATGTTCTGAACGCTGGCCAGTGGAGTACCCCTTTAAGTCCTGTAAGTTGTGAAGTGCATTTCCATTGATCAGACTTGTTTTTCCAGAACTTTTCACAGATTAAGATCTCAGGGGTTTAATGCCCAAATCAACACCTTTTAAAGGGGAACTCTGGTGGAAACAAGTGGAAAACAAATATTTTCAAATCAACTAGTGCCAGAAAGTTAAACAGATTTGTAAATCACTTCTATTAAAAAATTTTTTACCCTTCCAGTACTTATCAGTTGCTGTATACTACAAAGAAAATTGTGTAGTTCTTTTCAGTCTGACAACAGTGCTCTCTGCTGACACCTCTGTCCATGTCAGGAACTGTCCAGATTAGAAGCATAGCAAACCTCTCCTGCTCTGGACAGTTCCTGATAGGGACAGAGGTGTCAGCAGAGAGCACTGTGGTAAGACTGGAGAGAACTTCACAAATTTCTCTGTAGTGTACAGTGGCTGATAAGTACTGGAAGGATTAAGATTTTTAATTAGAAGTCATTTACAAATCTCTTTAACTTTCTGGCACCAATTCATTAGAAAACCTGTTTATCCACCAGAGTTCCCCTTTAAGGCTTTCTTATTTTCCTCATACTCTTAATGGACATTTTTTTTGCAGTGTTGCAGGGTGTATTATCCTGCTGAAAGAAGGGGGAGTTCTTGTGTCTGCAACAGTATTGAGAGATGTTACATGTAAAAGTAACATCCACAAGAATGAAAACACCCAAGGTTTCCCAACAGAACATAGTCCAGGGCCTCACACTGCCTCCACAGGCTTATCTTCCTCCCACAGTGCATTTTGCTTCAATTTCTTACCCAGGTAACATGCATGAGGCTGTCCACATGATATTAAAGAAATGAGATGGCCTGGAATACCCCTTTAAGGACACTGTTTGTGTCTGTACTGCCCCATATGCAGCAAGCTGCATTGCACAGTGTATTGTGATACCTTTCATTACAGACAACATTAACCTTTTTATGTGTGAAGGTTTGCTTAATGCATGATAAGTATATCAGGTACTACAGAACCTTGCAAAATGTATTTTTTTTTAACTCAATCTAATGCATATATTGAGGTCTAAAAGGGTTAACATTTATTTCCATGAGAGAGAGAAATAAAAGGTTGCACTCACCAAGCTTCTTTTCTGTGAACAGGGGGGGCTACATACAAGCGGGTGCAGGAAGGGAGCGACACGTATGATTTACGCTAATAGCACATCGTCTGTGTTATTTATTTATTTTCTTTATTGTACACAGGTGAATTGTAATTTGGTCAAATGTCACTCAAAGCCAATCGCAGGAGAAAGTCCTTAGTCCAAACTTCGTCTTCTGGGGAAATAGGAAAACCCGTAAGGGTGCATTTACGTCATGATATTGGAATACGTCAGACGGATTTTTTTGCTTCTAACATTCTAAGATCCAAACCATATTTATTTTACCACTGACAAAGTTAAGGCTTCTTTTTGGTGAGACACGTTGTACTTTTCATTGGCGCCCTATATATAATCATATAATGTATTACAGACCCAGAAAAAATATATATGTAAGTGTGGTGACCCACGGGTGTATGGCGAGACCACGGGTGTAGCGGTGTGAGTGGTGGGATCAGATGATATTAACTCCGGGGGCAAGATGTTTTTAAACCCTAGTGTTCGTGACACCAGTGTGGTTTTAGGGTTCCGGAACACCACACGCCCGGTTTCTCCGCTATCCCAGTTGCTAGTAGTGAAATGAGAGTCCACAACCAGTTATGATCAAACAGAGGCTTTAATGAGTATAAGACAGATGGAATTATCTTTACAGCTAATGCCAGATTTCCCAGAAAGGTGACCAGGACCCAGAAGGACCTCGCAGCTTGATGGACCAATATACTTGAAATTAACTTGAATTGAGATTGTACTTGACTATATGCAGGACTTGACTATATTCAGTGACAGCAGACATAGACTTGAGACTTACTGGATTGACTGTAGTTTTTGGGGTCTTCCAAACGCTGATCACTTGCACTGAGATATCTGTACTAGCTGGTTCTCAGTAAAGGAAGAGAAGAGAGTGAATTGTCATGGCCACCCCTGCAAGTCATAGGTTAAGCTTGTGCTCTCTGGGAGAACATGTGACAACAAAAAATGTGACTGCATAACATGTGACAGACTTACACAGGTCCTATACATAAGGATAATGTCTAGGCATTAACCCCTTAAGGACTCAGCTCATTTTGGCCTTAAGGACTCAGACAATTTAATTTTTACGTTTTCATTTTTTCCTCCTCGCCTTCTAAAAATCATAACTCTTTTATATTTTCATCCACAGACTAGTATGAGGGCTTGATTTTTGCGCGACCAGTTGTCCTTTGTAATGACATCACTCATTATATCATAAAATGTATGGCGCAGCCAAAAAACACAATTTTTGTGGGGAAATTAAAACGAAAAACGCAATTTTGCTAATTTTGGAAGGTTTTGTTTTCACGCCGTACAATTTATGGTAAAAATGACATGTGTTCTTTATTCTGAGGGTCAATACGATTAAAATGATACCCATTATGACATACTTTTATATTCTTGTTGCGCTTAAAAAAAATCACAAACTTTTTAACCAAATTAGTACGTTTATAATCCCTTTATTTTGATGACCTCTAACTTTTTTATTTTTCCGTATAAGCGGCGGTATGGGGGCTCATTTTTTGCGCCATGATCTTTACTTTTTTTTGATACCACATTTGCATATAAAAAACTTTTAATATATTTTTTATAATTTTTTTTTTAATAAAATGTATTAAAAAAGTAGGAATTTTGGACTTTTTTAATTTTTTTCCGTTCACGCCGTTCACCGTACGGGATCATTAACATTTTATTTTAATAGTTCGGACATTTACGCACGCGGCAATACCAAATATGTCTATGAAAAATGTTTTTTACGCTTTTTGGGGGTAAAATAGGAAAAAACGGACGTTTTACTTTTTTATTGGGGGAGGGGATTTTTCACTTTTTTTTAACTTTTACTTTTACATTTTTTTACTTTTATTTTTACACTTGAATAGTCCCCATAGGGGACTATTCATAGCAATACCATGATTGCTAATACTGATCTGTTCTATGTATAGGACATAGAACAGATCAGTATTATCGGTCATCTCCTGCTCTGGTCTGCTCGATCACAGACCAGAGCAGGAGACGCCGGGAGCCGCACGGAGGAAGGAGAGGGGACCTCCGTGCGGCGTTCTGAATGATCGGATCCCCGCAGCAGCGCTGCGGGCGATCCGATCGTTCATTTAAATCGCGAACTCCCGCAGATGCCGGGATCTGTATTGATCCCGGCACCTGAGGGGTTAATGGCGGACGCCCGCGAGATCGCGGGCGTCGGCCATTGCCGGCGGGTCCCTGGCTGCGATCAGCAGCCGGGATCAGCCGCGCATGACACGGGCATCGCTCCGATGCCCGCGGTTATGCTTAGGACGTAAATGTACGTCCTGGTGCGTTAAGTACCACCTCACCAGGACGTACATTTACGTCCTGCGTCCTTAAGGGGTTAAAGTTATATATACAACATTCTGGAAATAACAGGGCAAGACCTCGCAGGGGAGCCCCCAGGTCACTGAGGGTCTCAACCTGACAGTGCCTAAGGGTAGTACAGGACCATGTCCTGTACTGGGACATCACATAAGGCAAAATTGTGAGGCAATCATTTTTCACAAAACAGTAAATCTGACTTGCTATCTTTTTTCTAATGGTCAGCATGATTCCAATGATGCCAAACTTGGGTAATTTTTTTTCGTTTTAAAGGGGTATTCCAGGAAAAAACTTTTTTATATATATATATATATCAACTGGCTCCAGAAAGTTAAACAGATTTGTAAATTACTTCTATAAAAAAATCTTAATCCTTTCAGTACTTATGAGCTTCTGAAGTTAAGGTTGTTCTTTTCTGTCTAAGTGCTCTCTGATGACACCTGTCTCGGGAAACGCCTAGTTTAGAAGAGGTTTGCTATGAGGGATTTGCTTCTAAACTTGGCGTTTACCGGGTTTTTACACATCTGTTTAACTTTCTGGAGCCAGTTGATATATAAAAAAAGTTTTTTCCTGGATAACCCCTTTAAGGTAAAAAAAAAATGTCAAAACTTAAAAAAGGAAAAAAAAAGTTTGTTCAATGCCATGTTCTAACCCCCTAACATTTTTCTATTTTTCCACCTATGGAGCTATGTTAAGGTTTATTATTTGCGCCATGAGATGTAGTTTTTATCTGTACCACTTTTGCATATATATGACTTTTTGATCACTTTTTGTTATATTTTTTCTGGTACATGATGTGACCAAAAATCAACAATTTTTGTGTTTGGAATTTTATTGCATTTATGCCTTTTACCGTGCAGGATCAGGAACATCCTACTTTAATAGTTCAGACAATTACACATGCAGATATACCAAATATGTTTATTTATTTTAATTTACAGTGTTTTATTTTAACAATGGGAAAAATGGGGTGATATAAACTTTTATCAGGGGAGGATTTTTATTTTATTTTGAAAAACGTTTTTTTCTTTCTTTTTTACACATTGTATGATTCCCCAAGGGGCCTATGGTAAGCCATCATTAGATGGCTTACATAGATCAATGTAATGCTATTGCATTACATTGATCTATGTTTTCGGTGCTCGATTGCTAAGGGCCTTAAGCAATCGCCAATCCACCGAGGACCAGGAAGGAAAGGTAAATCCCCTTTCTTTCCTGGCAACCCATTGGCAGCCCGCAATTACATCGGGGTGCTGCAGATGGGTCCCCACGACCTCAGGGATTACTGGCATTTAATGTTTAAATGCCATGATCGCTATTGATCACGGCATTTAATCATTTAAAAGATGGACATTGGAGCGAGATCAAATGTCCGCCATTACCTGTTGTCAGCTGCTGATATCAGCAGGGATCTGCTGGGTATGGCGCAATCCCGACAGCCCGCTTCATTTTCCCCTCACCCGACCCGTACCGGTACGTCATACGTCAGGAAGGGGTAAAAACCCGCTGCTGCCATATCCATGCCGGACCTGCACTGTATCTCATTCATATTAATGAGCCAGACGGAGTCAGCTAGTGACTAGTCATTTTTGGACTGTATCCGTTTTTGATGCAGGACTGAAAACCGTGGTCTGCAAAAACGTAAAAAGTTAAATAGTTGTGGGGTTCACAGAGAATCATTGGATTAGTCCACAACACTGCCAGGTGACATAAACATTAGGGACTACTACACGCAGCCTAATCCTCTGTCCTAGACATTACACAAGCAGGGTCAAAGCAAGGCTTGGTTGCTATGGTATATTTTGGAAGCACTCTAGCTTGTAAAATAAATAAATCCAGTAGTAAAACTACTACTTTAAATAATTTGCATTACTGCAACCCCCTGATATAGTTGTAAAGATTCATAAAAGTAAAACTCAAGATTACTCTAAATTTAAGGTAGATTTTCAAAATCTTATTTGTTTCTTATTTTACAGCATACTAGTGTAAGCCCGAGAATGATGTGCTATTTCTTCAACATTCACAAAGTAGGTTCATTAAATATGTATGCAAAACCTGATTGTATATGTCCTCCTGATGTTATTTGAATGTCTAGTAACTATATTAAAAAGTGCCTATTTTTAGCAGCGCTGAGTACTGAGGCAACTAATAGGCCGAGTCTCAATGGGGAATTGTGATGAGCCGTCTCTTTTTCCAATAAACAATGTAGATGGCAAAGCTGATAGAGAACGTTTTAGAGGCTAGAACAAAGATGGTAAAAGATTTTACTCTAGCAGGTATTCTGGTGCTAAGTAGCTGTCAGAAAGTAAAATGTTCCATTACAGCATATAAATATCCTATTTTAATCAGGACATATGCTCTGGGAGATGCTGTCTATTGGATACACGTACAGGGACAGTGGGGACCTTATAGCAGGTGAAAGCAAACATATGGCTACATAGAGCATGAATAGAAATAGTAAAACTGACCATACATGTCAGATAATTATCATCAAGAGTAATATGAAAGAGTATTTAGTGGCGCACCCAAGACCTTTAGTAGAAGGAATTGTATATACAGTGGGGAGAACAAGTATTTGACACTGCCGATTTTGCAGGTTTTTCCTACTTACAAAGCATGTAGAGGTCTGTAATTTTATCATAGGTACTCTTCAACTGTGAGAGATGGAATCTAAAACAAAAATCCAGAAAATCACATTGTTTGATTTAAAAAAAAATTAATTTGCATTTTATTGCAGGACATAAGTATTTGATACATCAACAAAGCATAACTTAAAGGCGTATTCCAGGATTTTTTTTGTATTTTATTTGACTATGTAGTTCATAATATAGTGTCTGTACCTGTGTGTGACGGTTTCCTCACAATTCTTCTGTGATTTTCACCCCAATATTTATTTTTATCAGCGTACAAAATGACTGTTGTCTCAGATTTTTCTCAGCTTGCAATGTGGCCGAGACCTGACTCACTAGTCAGCTGATGACAGGGAGCCTGTCTGCTTCAATGGGTGGAGCGATCAATCTGCAACTAATGCAACAGCTGTAGGCACCCTGATTTAAAACCACACGGATTTGAATGGATGCAGCTCATTTATGTTTCAATAGGTGGGGTGGCTGATGTGTGGGAGGGAGGAAAACGGAATTGGGGGATTTGTAGTGTAAAAAAGAAAAGTCAAACAGGAAATACTAGTTCACAAACAGCTAGCCACAGTGTCAAGGTAATCTCACAACATAGCCATTTAGCCCCAAGACAAGCGCAGATCCTTCCTAATCGTGTCCATTACTGCCAGCCAGGTACGTACTAAAATCACCTTATGCTGGATAACTCCTTTAATATTTGGTACAGAAACTACAATTACAGGGATCAAACGTTTCCTGTAGTTCTTGACCAGCGTTGCACACACTGCAGTAGGGATTTTGGCCCACTTTTCCATACAGACCTTCTCCAGATCCTTCCGATTTCGGGCTGTCGCTGGGCAATATGGACTTTCAGCTCCCTCCAAAGGTCCTGGCTAGGCCCCTCCAGGACCTTGAGATGCTTCTTATGGAGCCACTCCTTAGTTGCCCTGGCTGTGTGTTTGTGGTCATTGTCCTGCTGGAAGACCCAGCCATAACCCATCTTCAGGGGGAGGGGGGGGGAGGTTTATGGCTAAGATCTTGCAAAACATGGCCCCATCCATCCTCTTCCGAATAGGGTGCAGTGTAGGGTGCTGAAAAGCAACCCCAAAGAATGATGTTTCCACCTCCATGCTTCACGGTTGGGATGGTGTTCTTGGGGCTGTACTCATCCTTCTTCTACCTCCAAACATGGCAAGTTTACGGATTTTAGACCAAAAATTCTATTTCTGTCTCATCAGTTCACATCACCTTCTCCCATTCCTCCTCTGGATCATCCAAGTGATTATTGGCAAACTTCAGACGGGCATGGACATGGACTGGCTTGAGCAGGGGGACCTTTCGTGTGCTGCAGGATTTGAATCCATGACGGCGTAGAGAGTTACTAATGGTTTTCTTGGAGACTGTGGTCCCAGCTCTCTTAAGGTCATTGGCCAGGTCCTGCTGTGTAGTTCTGGACTGACCCCTCATGATCATTGATGCCCCAGGAGGTGAGATCATGTATGGAGCCCCAGACCAAGGGAGATTGCCAACAGTTTTTGCCTTCTCACCAAGCTGCTTGCCTTTTGTCCTGTTGCCCATCCCAGCCTTGTGCAGGTCTACAATTTTATCCCTGATGTCCTTACACAGTCGTTATCTGGTCTTGGCCATTGTGGAGAGGTTGGAGTCTGTTTGATTTAGTGTGTGGACAGGTGTCTCTTATACAGGTAACGAGTTCAAACAGGTGCAGTTAAAATAGGTAATGAGTGAAGAACAGGAGGTCTTCTTAAAGAAAAAATAACAGGTCTGTGAGAGCCAGAATTCTTACTGATTGGTAGGTGATCAAATACTTATGATATGTAAATAAAACACAATAAATACAGAGATTTCTCAGTATGATGTCTCCCTTAGGATACTTCACATGTCCATAATCAGTTTAACCTGTTGGGGACCAAGGGCGTACAGGTACATCCTTGCTCCCTGGTACTTAAGGACCAAGGGCATACCTGTGCTCCCGTGGAAATTTCGGTTACTGCCGTGCGCCATGCGGGGACCGGGATGCTTGCTGAAATCATTGAGCAAACCCCTGGGGGGAGGTCCTGCGACCAGCTCGGCTGATCGGTTCTCTGGTGACCTGATGGCCCAGAAAATAGGGATGATTGGAGGATAGGAGCGAGGTGGCTACTATCCCATGCCTATCCCATGCCATTGGTCAGTTAAGACTGACTGACCAATGGCAGTTGGGGGCAGGGGGGTTAAAGTTGAAATCCCAGCTCTGCCCGGCCCTGGATGTCCGAGCAGAGCTGGGGAAGATGGTGGCAGGTGCAGGAGCGCCGAGGGATGGCAGTAAGGAGGTGGAAGCGGAGGCAGCGGGGGAGGCAGCAGTGAAGATCAGTGGTAAGTGATCTTCTTTGCTGCCTACTTGGAGATGCCAAACTACAACTCCCAGCATGCTCAGGCAGCCAAAGGCTGTCTGGGCATGCTGGGAGTTGTTGTTTTGCAACATCTGGAGGGCCACAGTTTAGAGACCACTATACAGTGGTGCCCAAGCTGTAGCCCTCCAGATGTTGCAAAACTTAAACTCCCAGCATGCCCAGACAGTCCAGACATGCTGGGAGTTGTAGTTCTGTAACATCTGGCCCTTCAGATGTTGCAGAACTACAACTCCCAGCATGCCTTGACAGTCTGAGCATGCTTGGTGTTGAAGTTTTGCAACATCTGGAGGGCTACAGCTTGGACACTACTACACAGTGGTCTACAAACTGTTCTCCTCCAGTTGTTGCATAACTACAACTCCCAGCATATCCTTCCGCTGTCTGGGCATGCTGGGAGTTGTAGTTTTGCAACAGCTGGAGGCAAACAGGTTGGGAAACACTGAGTTAAGTAACAAACTCAGTGTTTTGCAACAAGTGTGCCTCCAGCTGTTGCATAACTACAACACCCAGCATGCGCAGACAGCCAAAGGGCATGCTGGGAGTGTTAGTAGTATGCCTCTAGCTGTTGCATAACTACAAGTCCCAGCATGCCCTTCAGCTTTCAATGCACGCTGAGAGTTGTAGTTTTTGCAACAGCTGAAGGCATACTGGTTGCGAAACACAGAGTTTGTTACCTAACTCAGTGTTTCACAACCAGTGGGCCTCCGGCTGTTGCAAACTACAACTCCCAGCATGCACCGATAGATCATATATGCTGGGAGTTGTAGTTTTGCAACAGCTGGAGGCACACTGGTTGCAAAACACTTAGTTAAGTAACAAACTCTGTGTTTTGCAACCAGTGTGCCTCCAGCTATTGCATAACTACAACCCCCAGCATGCACAGACAGCAAAAGGGCATGCTGGTAGTTGTAGTTTTGCAACAGCTGGAGGTTTGTACCCAATGTACCCAATGTACAGTGTACATTCACACTGGTGGGGGTTTGCAGTGAGTTTTTCGCTGCAAGTTTGAGATACAGCAAATTTTCCACTGCAGCTCAAACTCCCAGCGGGAAACTCGCTGTAAACCGCCGCCCGTGTGAATGTACCCTAAAAACACTACACAATGCACTAACACAAAATAAAGGGTAAAACACTACATATACACAGCCCCCCCAAATAAAAAATCGGAGCCTCCATCTGTTGCAAAACAACTCCCAGTATTGCTGGGCAGCCATTGACTGTCCGGGTATGCTCGGAGTTTTGCGACAGCTGGAGGCACTCTTTTTGGGAAACACTGCCGTAGGGTAATTTTGGTATCAGAGGCAAGTGTAATTCTTGCATCCGGGTGCGTCCCTATGCAAATCCCTTATTTAGCCCTCAAATGCGCATGGCGCTCTCTCACTTTGGAGCCCTGTTGTATTTCAAGGAAACAGTTTAGGGCCACATATGGGGGTATTTCTGTACTTGGGAGAAATTGCCTGACACATTTTGGGGTTCTTTTTCTCCTTTTACCCCTTATAAAAAGGTAAAGTTGGGGTCTACTCCAGCATGTTATTGTAAAAAAAAATAAGTACACAAACATTCTGGTGTTGCCCCATACTTTTCATTTTCACAAGAGGTAAAAGGAAAAAAAGACCCCCAAAATTTGCAACGCAAACACCTCATACGTGGACGTAAAATGCTCTATGGGCACACAATAAGGTGATTTGTACAGGGGTGGCTGATCGTTACTGCGGTTCTGACATAAATGCATTTTGGAAACTGCACCCCTCACAGAATGTAACAAGGAGTATAGTGAGCCTGAACACCCCACAGGTGTTTGAAGAATATTTGTTAAAGTTGGACGTGAAAATGAAAAATGTGTATTTTTTCACTAAAATGCTGGTGTTATTCCAATTTTTTCATTTTCACAAGGGAGAATAGGAAAAAAAGCCCCCTAAAAATTGTAAGCCCATTTCTTCTGAGTATAGAAATACCCTCTGCCGGCGAACTACAATGCTCAGAAGAGAAGGAGGGCCATTGGGCTTTTGGAGAGAGAATGTGTCTGGAATTGAAGGCCATGTGCGTTTAAAAAGCCATGTGCGTTGGTGCCAGAACAGTGGACCCCCCACATGTGACCACATATTGGAAACTATACCCCTCACGGAATGTAATAAGGAGTACAGTGAGCATTTACACCCCACAGGTGTCTGACAGATTTTTTGAACAGTCGTCCGTAAAAATGAAAAATTATTTTTTTTTATTTACACAGCCCACTGTTCCAAAGATCTGTCAAAAGCCACTGGGGTGTAAATGCTCACTGCATACCTTATTACATTCCGTGAGGGGTGTAGTTTCAAAAATGGGGTCACATGTGGGGCTGGGGGGGTCCACTGTTCTGGCACCACAGGGGGCTTTGTAAACACACATGACCCCCGGCTTCCATTTCAAACAAATTCTCTTTCCAAAAGCCCAATGGCGCTCTTTCTTTTCTGAGCATTGTAGTTTGCCCGCAGAGCACTTTACATCCAAATATGGGGTATTTCCATACTCAGAAGAAACAGGGTTAAAATTTTGGGAGGCTTTTTCTCCTATTACCCCTTGTGAAAATGAAAAATTTGGGGTAACACCAGCATTTTAGTGAAAAAAAAATCACATTTTTGATTTTCATGTCCACCTTTTGTGTAAATTTGTCAAACATGTGTGGGGTGTAAAGGCTCACTGTACCCCTTGTTACATGCCTTGCTGGGTTTTGTTTCCAAATAGTGTGCTATGTGTTTTTTTTTATTGTTCTGGCACCATAGGGGCTTCCTAAATGCGACATGCCCCCCAAAAACCCTTTCAGCAAAATTTGCTTTCCTAAAGCCAAATGTGATTCCTTCTCTTCTGAGCATTGTGGTGTGCCCGCAGTGCACTTGATGTCCACACATGGGGTATTTCCATACTCAGAAGAAACAGGGTTCAAATTTTGGGAGGCTTTTTCTCCTATTACCCCTTGTGAAAATGAAAAATTTGGGGTAACACCAGCATTTTAGTGAAAAAAAAAATCAAATTTTTGATTTTCATGTCCACCTTTTGTGTAAATTTGTCAAACATCTGTGGGGTGTTTGCTGTTATTCCTGTGAAACAACTAAAGGGTTGAAAAACTTTTTGAATGTCATTTTGAATACTTTGAGGGGTGCAGTTTTTATAATTGGGTTATTTATGGGGTATTTCTAAAATGAAGGCCCCTCAAATCCACTTCAAAACTGAACTGGTCCCTGAAAAATTCAGATTTTTTTTTTTAATTTTGTGAAAAATTGGAAATCGCTGCTGAATTTTGAAGCCCTCTTATGACTTCCAAAAGTAAAAACATATCAACTTTATGATGCAAACATAAAGTAGACATATTGTATATGTGAATCAATATATAATTTATTTGGGATGTCCATTTTCCTTACAAGCTGAGAGCTTCAAAGTTAGGAAAATGCTAAATTCTAAAATTTTCCATGGAATTTGAGAATTTTTCACCAAGAAATTATGCAAGTATCGACAAAAATTTACCATTATGTTAAAGAAGAATATGTCACAAAAAAACTCTCTCGGAATCAAATTCATAAGTAAAAGCATTCCAGGGTTATTAATGCTTAAAGTTACAGTGGTCAGATGTGCAAAAAGCGCTCTGGTCCTTAACCCCTTAACGACGCAGGACGTATATTTACGTCCTGCGCTGGCTCCCGCGATATGAAGCGGGATCGCGCCGCGATCCTGCATCATATCGCTTCGGTCCCTATGGGACCTATAACACTGCAAAAAAATGTAAAAAAAAGTGTTAATAAAGGTCAATTAACCCCTTCCCTAATAAAAGTTTGAATCAGATTTTTTCCAGAAGTGCGACAAAATCAAACCTATATAAGTAGGGTATCACTTTAACCATATGGACCTACAGAATAATGATAAGGTGTAATTTTTACCGAAATATGCACTGCGTAGAAACAGAAGCCCCCAAAAGTTACAAAATGGCGGGTTTTTTTTTCGATTTTGTCGCACAATGATTTTTTTTCCCATTTCGCCGTGCATTTTTGGGTAAAATGACTAATGTCACTGCAAAGTAGAATTGGCGAAGCAAAAAATAAGCCATAATATGGATTTTTAGGTGGAAAATTTAAAGGGTTATGATTTTTAAAAGGTAAGGAGGAAAAAACGAAAGTGCAAAAACGGAAAAACCCTGAGTCCTTAAGGGGTTAAAGGGGTACTACCATGGAAAACTTTTTTTTTTTTAAATCAACTGGTGCCAGAAAGTTAAACCGATTTGTAAATCACTTCTATCAAAAAATCTTAATCCTTCCAGTACTTTTTAGGGGCTGTATACTAATCCAAAATCCAAAAAAGAAATGCATTTCCTGTGATGTCTCTCTGCTGTCCATTTTAGGAACTGGAGAAAATCCCCATAGCAAGCATATGCTTCTCTGGACAGTTTCTAAAATGGACAGCAGAGGTCAGCAGAGAGCACTGTGGTCAGGACATCACAGGAAATGCATTTCTTTTTGGATTTCTCTTCAGTATACAGCCCCTAAAAGTACTGGAAGGATTAAGATTTTTTAATAGAAGGGATTTACAATCTGTTAAACTTTCTGGCACCAGTTGATTTAAAAAAAAGAGTTTTCCACGGTAGTTCCCCTTTAAGGTGAAAGTGGGCTTGGTCCTTAAGGGGTTAAAATCAGCAGCAGACTTTACTATCCATTGACAGCAAATCTGCAAATTCTCCACTACTGTTATTGATTTGTGGCAGACCCATTAGGGTATGTTCACACTATGGAATCGCTGCACAGAATTCCAATCGGATATTCTGCTGCACTAATCTAACATTGGTGTGAGTGGATCTTCTGCTGGCCCATTCGCAGCGGAAAATCACATGCTGAAAGAAGGAATATGTTCATTCTTTAGGAAGAATTACGTGCCAACTGCATTGCTGTCAAAGGTGATTGGTCATGAATGTTCCCTAGGGGGACTAAACAAGTGTAAAAGAAAAAAAAGTTTCCAAAATATTAAGAATCCCTCGCCTAATAAGAATTCTAATCTTACCCCATCTTTCAAATAGAAAAAGGAAACAAAAAAAGTCAACAAAATGATTCCACTTCTGATCCCACACGGTCAAAGGCATAAACACACAGGAAAAATAAAAATTACAAAACTGATGATCTTTGATCACATTACATCCCAAAATAATTGAAATATAAAGTGATCAAAAAGTGACGTCTATGCAATAAAAATGCAGATCATGTGGCAAAAACATTAGCCCTCACATAGCTCCATGGGAGGAAAAATTGTAAAAGTTATGGAGGTCAGAACATAGCAATGCACATATTTATTTTAATATATTTTCTTATAGTAAAACACAATGAATATAATCTAAATTTGGTATCTTTGCAATTGTTCTGACCCATACATCAAATTTAGCATTTAACTTCAAAAAACACATTGCCCCACAAAATTGCGCAACTGCATTTTTTTTTTTTTGTAAATTTTGCCCTACAAATATGTGTTTTTTTTTAAATACTTTGCATGGTGCAAGACTCAAAATCTTGTATCTTCTTCTTGTTTCTACATTACAAACATTTCACTTTGACACAACATAAAATTGAATGTATAAAAAATAAACATATTAAAGACCACATACAGATTTCTACAAGACAGTTTTAGGAAAAAAATATGGTAAGGTAAGTCATACGTTAGTGGTACCAGCTATTGACCACAGATTACTGGAAATAACATTAAATAGTCAGCTGATGGATTGATGGTGCAAGTTCTGGGAAATCAAATCATTTGCATCTCTATAGGATATTATTAGAACGTGTCTGCGGCTTAAGGAAGCATTTCCCATAATAATATTAGAAACAAAATTCCTATAAAGATGGTCCCTTTAAAGGGGTTGTCATTAAAAACAAAGGTATCTCAACTTCAGTGATCAAGTGTTATCTCTTGGGGAAACCACTCTCAACTAACAATACAATCTGACTTTAAAATGAATGGTCATCTGTGTAATACATGGACCTGCTACTGCACCTCATACCGAATGGATCTCCATTATTCCAGATAGAGGGCGATTCCTTCGCCAATAGATTAAATGGACAGTGGTTGACAACTTATTATCTTTCTACAGGATGAAGAGTAATTGTTTGATCAGTGGTCAGACCCCCATGGGTCCTAAGTGTCACTGTGTGTATAAGGTGGCTGTCGAGTATGCAGAATTTTATTTGTTTATTTTGTGGGGTTGGTTGGGGCTTCATATACATTTATTGATAGGTGGGATGGAAGTAATAATATGTGAAATGTTTTTGAGTTGAAAGGAAGGGAAGTAATGGGATGAGAGCTCAATTATGATCCTAATCTCAAACTAACTGAGAAGAATCCTGGCTAACTTGTTATTCCCTAAAAAAAAGGGGTTAGTATGACTCTTATTTCTCTTGTTGAACATCACTCAAGCAGCTTACTACTGTCCTAAAGGCTCATTAGAAGAATTATATTACAACAAATATACAGAACGACTCTATCGTGCTCCATGTCTTACCGATACCGAAAAGGAAATATAAAAGCCCATCCTGGATTCAAAAGTTTTATATTTAATTAGAGTGATCTGGAGAGCGAGTCCCTGCCTTGTGAGGGTATTTTGGTTGTATTATAAATACAGACAGTGGACCCCGCTGGGATGAGAGGTGTCTTTGGTTGATTTGTCTAGGTGCTGTCATCCCCATTTGGGGTGGAGTGGTCCGTGAGAAATGTACAAATATCTTTGGAGTGAGTGGGCTGGTCCAAAGGTAGGCTAAAATGTCATTGTGACAGAACTCATTCGATGAAGTGAGATGATAAACAGGACCAACTTGATATTCTGTGGGGTTATGAATTGTTCTGAAAGGTTGAATGTCTGCTTGCAGCAGGCGGGAACCGATGTCATCAGCGGTAAGATGTGCGCCCCTCATAGATGGAATTGCGGTCTGCCAGAATTCTGTCTAAAGAATGAATGTGTTCATTCTTTGGGCGGATGTCCATTCTGCCGGCAGAATTCCGCTCTAGAGATTCCCTAGTGTGCACAGAGCTGCCTAATCTCATTGAAAACAATGCCTGCAGTGTGAACAATCCCAAACACTCATTTGAAACTCTGGTATTTCCTTTAATGCATTTTAGCCATTCCTGGTACATTTCATTCATGTTTTCTAGAAAGTTACTGCCTTCAGCTTCGCTGCGAGTAAATTATTTTTAAAGATTGTCCATGAAATTAGTAATTTTACGATCTTCACTCCTCCTTCGAAAACTATTAGATGGGTTTGATTTATAAAATTGCCAGACTTTCCTATCCGTCTCAAAACAAAAATAAAGTTCCCAGCTACCCATTTCGAAACCAATTAAGTATAAATTGAAGGCATATTAAGTACCTATCATTTGCTGCAGTGCATATTATTTCTTACTATATTGATAATATATGTAAGTTATTGTCCTATCTATGCCAGTTATAGTTCTATGTAGACGTCATAGCTGTTTTAATTCACTGCAGTCGGCATACTATTATAGACAGTTTTGCAAAAAATTAAGCAATTTGTCATCTGTCAAGTCATGGCAATGGTGACCAAAGATCCTCTGAATCAACCATCTGTTAGAAGACGTCTAACTGTTTGGAACTGCCTGTGTTTTACATGCATATTCGCTTCTGTTATGACGTGCAAGACGACACCAGTGCTAATACCATATGTTACAGACCACAGGGCAAATCACATTTTGTTGATACCTCTTTTAATAAGTTAGCAACTTCATGAGGCTTAATGAGAAAACATCAGATTCTACTATAGTTAGCGATTCCCAAAATCTTATTTAATTACCAGATCAATTTGGTATAAAGATCAATATAGTTGTAAAAAATTGAGACCAAGCAAATCTGGATTGTTCCTAATATGATTATTTCAATGAATGTATCCAAAATAAGAAAAAAGGTATCATAAAATATTAAATTATTGTTTATCAAGGTTGTCAACTAAACCACTAGAATTACTCCAAGGGATTGATAGATTTCTCCTGACCTCATTGTACTCAAGTGGCACAAGTGGCTTGGCCAAGCATGCATCTGTTCTTAAATGGGCGCTGTCAGATTTTAAAACTTTTGATATATTGTACATTATGGTAAAACATTATCCTTTCTAATATACTGTACTTCATTAAAAAAAATCTTCACTTTATAGAAATCATTGTTTATAAAAAAAATAAAAAATAAAAAAAAAGACCACTATGGGCTACCATACCATCCAGAACATAATCCTGATCGGCTTAAGCATCATCTTTGTCCTAGCTAAAGCACAGGCTGGGACAAAGTCCAGTAAGTGAGTGCGAGGCTAGCACTCCTCTGTGCTCACTCTTGTAATATGTATCAGAATCCTGTCTGAAAACAGAGAGGAGGGGTTACAGAGCAGCCTGCAGTGATTGAATTTAGAGGCCCAGCATAGCACAGCAGACTCAGGGAGGAAGTGAATGCATGGCCAGTATGGGTGTGCTCAGTGCTTGCCTCGGTCATGCCCCTTTCTGAGCAGTGGATGTCAGAATGAGTGAGTAACAGAACAGAGGGATTTGTGAGCCAAAACAGAAACTAAACACATTGGCTACATCTCCTTAGAGTAAGTAGATATTTTACTGTGGCCTCACACCCGATGTTTAATTTCCATGCTTTCTTCAAGAAACAGCATCATCCTGTCAATGGACTTTGTCCAATATTACAGCTCATTCTCATTCAAGTGAAAAGGACTGAACGGAAATAGCATTGAATAGTGCTGTTTGTTTTAAGGAAGCATGGTCTTGTTTGTAATCATGGAAACATTTGTTAAACCTGTAAAGGGCATCATCAGAGGTGTCTCTAGCATAAGATGAGTTAGGCAACTGCCTAAGGCCTCATGCTCGAGGGGGCCTCGCAGCCACCTAACTTGCCCCCCTAAGTGAGTGGTGATGCGTACGATGTACACAACGCCACTCTGCAGTGTCGACCGGTCTTGGATGCATTTATCTCTAAGTGCTTCTTAATGACAAGCCTATAGTTAAATGCAATGCTTGGCTGTTTGAGAGAGCAAAAAGGCAATGGCTCCTCACCCTGTCAATCACTATTGTGGTCACAAGAGGTAAAGCGTCCTCCGCGGGCACATGAGTGACACCTCTCCATTATGCGCCAGAGCACAGACCAGAGCAGAAGACAGAAGAGAAGCCACACTAAAAGGGGCTGTTACTCTTACAACTACCATATAAAGGGGGATGCTACTTTTACTACCTAAAGGGAGCTACTGATTTTACTACCTGATACTACTACTACTAATAGCTAAAGAAGGCTGCTGCTACTACTGCCTAAAAGGGGCTGCTGCTACTATTACCTAAAAGGGGCTGCTGCTGATGCTACTACTACTACCTAAAGGGGGCTACTACTATTGCCTAAAGTGGGCCGCTACTACTGCCTAAAGTGGGCTGCTACTACTAATGCCTAAAGGGGGCTGTTGGTACTACCTAAAGGGGGCCGCTACTACTACCTAAGATGGGCCGCTACTATTACTACTACCTAAAGGGGGCTGCTGCTACTACTACTACTACCTAAAGGTAACTGGGAAGAAGCCAAGCAGCCAGGCTTGCAGGCAATTCAATGCATTCAGACATATTTGGATGCACTTAGATTTTGTAGCCTGTTTGAGCTGCATTTTTGCCTGTAACAGGGTGAAGCCAAAGCCCCGCCATGCACTGCTATCCACTCCTCCTACCTCTAAATGCTTCTTAACATGGATTGGTTTGTGAGAAGGTGCATTCAAATATCTACTAGCCTAGTCATATATTTTGCCTGGGGTAAAAAGAAATCCCTTCTAGTTACTTCTTTATTGGGTAATCTTATCTTAAAGGGGTACTCCACTGGAACACATTTTTTTTTTTTTTAATTTTATTAACTGGTGCCAGAAAGTTAAACAGATTTGTAAATTACTTCTATTTAAAAATCTTAATCCTTCCAGTACTTATCAGCTGATGTATACGCCACAGGAAGTCTCTTTTCTTTTTGAATTTCCTTTCTGTCTGACCACAGTGCTCTCTGCTGACACCTCTGTCCATTTTAGGAACTGTCAGGAGAAGGATAGGTTTGCTATGGGGATTTGCTCCTACTCTGGACAGTTCCTAAAAGGGACAGATGTGTCAGCAGAGGGCACTGTGGTCAGACAGAAAGGAAATTCAAAAAGAAAATAACTTTCTGTGGAGCATATAGCAGCTGATAAGTACTGGAGGGATTCAGATTTTGAAATAGAAGTAATTTACAAATCTGCTTAACTTTCTGGCACCAGTTGAGTACCCCTTTAAGCAAGACTGGCATTAAAGAACCTCTGTCATCTTGCCTGACTAGTGGAGGGGGAACCACAATATTGAGATTAGTGGAGTCATATTTTAACCATTGTCAGAATCCTTCACTAAAGTACTGAAGAATCCTCCAGTGGGCCCAGGATTTGACAACGATGAAACCTCAGAATCATGTCCTACATAATAGAGACACATTTGATCCTTTTAGCTTCCATTCTTTCACCAAAAATAGTACAATAAATAAATTGTTATTACTGATTATGTTGCAAGTGGTGTCAACATTTACATAACAGCATTATTTCAGGTTAAGTATGCTTTCTACAGATGATTTTCCAGAATATCAAATATTTCTCTGAAATAACAGGAAAGCTTCTCCCTCAAATGTAAACCTAGAATGATAGTGTAAAGAAATAGCTGTCGGTACTGCCTGCTTGTTATTTTGCTTCCTGCTGTTGTTTTGTGGCTTTTAACAGAGAGAAAAAATGTAGAAAGTAAAAAAAAAATCAATTTTTCTGACGTGTTTCATGAAGCCAAAATAGCAAATACTGTAAATCTGTACAGCACCATTGTAGAAATATTGTATTGTATTATGTTTTAATATCGACTATAGAATTATAGATCATGAAGGGGAGATAATATTTAAGTACATTTATAATAAAATTTAAGTAAACAGGAAAGGGCACCTCTTAGGCTATGTTTACATGACATTTTTTTTCTATGTTTAACTTGTATGCTGTGGAACCTCCTAAATTTTAAGATAAAACCAGCCTGAGGCTTCTTTTGCAAAACTGGGACAATACAAGGGTTTTTTGGGCCCACCTGGATAGTATGGAGAAAGTATTCCATAAAAATGTGTCCACTTAAAAAAATTGATACATTAACTGTATATTTATTTTTGAATAGGGACCCCCCGGGTGACAGACGCCACTGTATGGCCTCCACTTTATGTGTTAAATGGAGTCCTTTAACATAGTGTGTATAGGGCCTTAGATAATACATCACCTGGAATTGGACTGACCCACCAGTGGACTGAAGGATGAAGGATATGGAGGCCCACCCCCCAGGTGATGATGGCATACAAATCCAGCAGCCACATAATGTCATTCCCAGAATACCAGAATTCCTTATCCTTATTTATAATTGCCAGATTCTCTGTATTTAAACTATAATAAAGTGTGGTGCACTACAGAATACAGTCTGCAGAAAGACGAGCAGACTGCAGCCCTTCCCAGCCACAGTAGCTAGCCAATCAGGAAGGGGTAGATAGTCAGTAAAGGGCAAGTGGCAGGAGCAGTACTAATTTGAATGGACTATGCCTACTGGGGGGAAGAGGCTAATCTGGGGGCAACCTGCTTACTGAGGGAAAGGCTAATCTGGGGGGACTACTTGCCTACTGGGGAACTAGTATGGAAGACATACTTAATTGGGGACTTAAAGGGGCACTCTGGCGCTAAGACATCTTATCCCCTATCCTTTGGATAGGGGATAAGATGCCTGATCGCGGGGGACATAGTGATGTCATGGCTTCGCCCTGTGTGACATCACGCTCCACCCCCTCAATGCAAGCCTATGGAGGGGGCGTGACAGCTCCAGGGGCTGATTCTAACGGGGTGCGGCGTGGAAGATCACGGGGGTCCCCAGCGGCGGTACCCCCGTGATCAGGCATCTTATCCCCTTGTCTTAGCGCCAGAGTACCCCTTTAAAAGAAATAGAGTCCCAGTCCTCAAATACCCTAACCAAATATGGATCTACAATGGATAATTGGTAAAAACACACACGCACAAACACACACACACATATATATATATATATATATATATATATATATATATATATATATATTTAATTATAAGTTAAAAGCTGAATCATGTACAAGTGTTTTACTAATGACAGGGCCCATGTGACACGATTACACACATATAATTCAAAGAAAGGGGACCTGGAAATATAAACAACCTGCAAAGGAAATTAAACGAAATAATGTCCCAAAAGTCCTGTAATAATGATCATAATTTCCTGTAATAATAATCATAAAAAAAGTCCTATGATGGTAAATAATCATGCGTACTAGAAGGAGTGCACATGCTAAGTATTCCAAAAACAGTTGAATAGCCAGTTCTTGATAGGATGTGACCAGTAATGGACTCACTGAAAGCAAAATCACCAAATCAAATACATAAGATTGGTACAATGTCCCGCTCACCAACTTCAGGTGCAAATGTATGTTACTGGCACGTCATGCCACTCACCCGGTACAGATACAAGTCGACAGCTCCGCTGATGTTAACCGGTCAGCTGCGATGACTCCCAGCGCTGCGCGCAAACGGCCCTGATCATGAGCCCCAGTGCGGGCAGCGTTCGGCCTCACCAGTTGGTCTCTTGGCACAGAGCATGAGCGGTGACCCTCGGCGAGATCAGAGTCTGATGTCACCAGTCAGCTGATCGATACTAAGCTGATATTGCCAAGCACTGGTGTTGCGGACTAGCAGAATGCTGATATTGCAAAATTGTTGGTATCTCAGAATACTTGCAAAACGTAAAAGTGTGAACTTGCTTCAGTATAAACTTGCTTCAGTATGAGTGATAGTCTTAAGGATAGGTATTAGGTCACGATCATATATCCTGTTAAGACAAGACTGAGGTTTTCAGTTCCTGGATGTAAGAGATAAGGTTTCCATTCACCAACAGCAAGCAGAGATCTCAAAACTGGTGAAAAACCCAAATAAGTCTCCTTTAGGCTTCATAGCTGTAGGTCGGTGGTATGTATATACAGTATATACACGATCTGCCCAGTGATTAAATCCACAGATCTGGGCTTCTATTACTCTGGGTCTCTGGGTTAATTGGGGATATACTTAATTACCAACTTTTACAGGGTACCAAAGGGAGCAATATTACTATTTGGTTGGATATAGATTGGGAGATTGTATAGAGATTGGACGTGTGTTGGAAAATGAAGGAGTCTAAGATGTTTTTCTTGCATATCCTTCAGAAAAGTCATAGCTGGAAGAAGTTATCACCTGTGAGTCTCTGCTGGTATCTACTGCTCACTAAATGAGTGTTAATCTGGAGGGGACAGAATATTTGGGAGGGGGTGGGTGCTTGGGTCCAAGAACTTCCCTGGGGCCCATGTAATTCTACTTACACCCCTGGCTGCAAGTCTGTAAAGATCTTGTAGGCCGGCCTAGTGCTACCTGCATTCAGTCAGTAAGAGTTGAAGCCCACATCCCTACAGTGCTCCATAATCCAGAACCTGCGTTAATAGCCTCTTACAACAAGGTTCCCAGGGTAGCCCCTTCCCTGCTGCAGAAGCCAAAAAATGTCATTGCACAATAAAACAACCAACATCAACTCTAGTACAGGGCACACTACAGGGCACACTACAGGGCACACTACAGGTACAGAAATAACATTTTCTTTTCTTTTTATGTACATCACATAAGTGTTTCCTCAAGCGGCTGTACACCTTACACACCCAATAAAAAAAAAAAACTATTGACTTGTCTTACTATTCAGATGGGTGGGCTTGACAGTCTTGGAAGAAATTAAAAGAGATCTCCTGCATAAATTAACTTATTCCCTATCCACAGGATTGGGGATAAGTAGCTGATCGCAGGGGGGCCGAACGCTGGGATCCCCCGGGATCTCCGGGATGGGACCCCGACTCTCTCAGTGAGAAGCATGTTTTGTCTACTGAAAGACGGCACGTGCTCCATTCATTTCTATGGCTGCGCCGATATGCCCGAGTGTTGTTCAGCACTTGCAAAGAAATGAATTGAGCGTGTGCCGTCTGTAGCATGCGATCCTCATTGAGATAGGAGATAAGTACAATTTTTGCTTAAATTCTCCTTTAAAGGGGTACTCCGGCGCTAAAGCATCTTATCCCCTATCCAAAGGATCCTTTGGATAGGGGATAAGATGCCTGATCCTGGGGGTCCGGTCGCTGGGGCCCCCCATGATCTTTCACATAGCACCCCGTTACCATCAGCCCCCGGAGCATGTTCTTTCTGGGTCTGATGACTGGCGATCACGGGGCCGGAGCATAGTGATGTCACGTCAAAAAATACAATTTTTGTTCATTAAAAATGCTTATAAATGTTGTGACTTTGATTAGTTTAAATAATTTGTGGGTTAAAATGTTCTTTAACCTGCATACTCTTGTTATTGCTGTGCACCACTACAGAATAATACATTCCCCCATGAGATGGAAATAAGGATTGCTTAAAGAGCAGCTTTATGTCATAGTGTTAATTAAATGTGACATGTATTTATCCTTTTGCATCATGTTTAAATTAATCTGACCGCTCTTCATATAAAGCCCTAGACAGTCACTAGTCCCATTTGTCTTCACATGAAGTGTGTGTGTGTGGGGGGGGGGGGGGGGGAGGGGGATGAGCTGACATTTCATCTGTCCTATAATAGTATTCCTTCTGATGCAATTTGAAAGGCCATATGATTTGTTAGGTGTCTTAAACGGCGCCAGTGAGTTACTATAACCTTGGAAGTGTTATTTGTTATATAAGATATTGTTGTACTGGTAGAAAAATTCCATAAAATAATCTGAATAAAATGAAAAACACTGGATTATTACATGTTCTGGATTATTTTAGAGATATGCTGATGGCTCTTTATAGGAGACACCTCTCTTTCAATATTGGTGCTTTCTTGTATGGAGTTTAAAGGGGTACTTTGCCGGAAAACATCTTATCCTCTATCCAAAGGATAGGGTATAAGTTGTCTAATTGGGGGGGGCCTGCCGCTGGGGACCCCCTCCCCCCGGAATTTTAGCTGCGGCGCCCCAGTCATCTGGTGCACGGAGTGAATTCAGCTCCGTGGCGGATGACTGGCAACTACAGACTCCACGCCCCCTCCATTTCTCCCATAGTCATAAATGGAGGGGTTATGACGTGACATCCCAAAACACAGAAGCTCCATGCTTCCGTGTTCCGGACGCCGCCAGCCAGGAGATCATGGGGGTCCCCAATGGCGAGACCCCCATGATCAGACATCTTATCCCCTATCCTTTGGATCCAGCGGGGTACCCCTTTAAGAGTGCAGCTTAAATAAAGTGAGCCAGTTTTCTGTGGATAAATTAAGCCTGAATCTACTTTAGTATCAAACAAAACAGTTTTATTGAGAAAGCACAAAGGTGAAATGATGTGTGGAATGTTTTCATGGCACAATCTGCACCCTTTGATACCTGTGGACCAAGGTATGGAAACCATTTACCCACTGACAGAAGAACCTGTCCCTTGCTTCCCTTGCTTCCCAGTCCTTGGCTGCCACTCATCTCTTTTGCCTTCTTCTTAGACAAGCTCTCTTCTTGGAAGCAGGTGCAAGAGCCGGCTGCAGGGGATTGGAAGGAGCCAAACAGGAACAGCAGATGGACCAGCGGGGGACTAGGGGTAGGTAAGTATAGGTTTTTTCTTCTTTTCTGCCACCTCAGCAATATATTGATTTCTTTTTATACCGCTAGAATACTCTTTAATCCTTGAGAGCATTTCTCTTTAGAGCATGTCCGTGCCTTCAGTTAATTTGCAGCAATTTAGTTTTCCGGTCGGCATGGGCCAAAATGAATGCCATAATGGAGTGTTAAGGTTCTAAATGGTAAGGAGGAGCAGAATGCTTCCAAAAAGAGATTTCTCTGATAAAGTGTACATCAAACCTCTTTGGGGCTACTGATTCAAACTATTACATATGGATACTGTAAGTAATATAAATCATATGGGTGTTTACAGTCACCATAAGAAATGTACCATCCAATATTGGCATAAAGAAGGCAAGCATATTGTACAAAGTATTAAAGGGGTACTCGGCTGCCCCAGCGTTCGGAACATTTTGTACCGAATGCTTAGAGCGGGCTGCGGGGGTCATGATGTCACGGCCACTCCCCTCGTGACATCACGCCACGCCCCCTCACTGCAAGTCTATGGGAGCGGGTGTGACGTCATGAGGGGCGTGGCAGTGACGTCAGGACCCTCGCCACCCGCACCAAGCGTTCTAAACGAACGCCGGGTGCTGCACAGGGATTGTGGGGGTCCCAGCTGCGAGCCCCTGTGATCAGACATCTTATCCGCTTTCCTTTGCATAGGATAAGATGTCTAGGGGCGGAGTACCCCTTTAAAATCCAAGGGAGTTTCCAGGATTTTAATATTCATAGCTCAGGGTAGGTTATCTTATCCTCATTCATATAGGCTTCTTTAATAAAATAAATAATAATAGAGAAGAAAAGAATAGAGAGCAGGGATTATGCGTAAACATGAATCTGAGCATCTCTACGACAAAAGGAAAAAGTTTTTTGCTGCTTCCAGGATCCAACCACAAAAGCCAAAAAGGGAACAGGTTGGAGCACAGAAAGGGAACAGCAATGATAAGGGATCTCCGCTGAGTGTTGTTTGCATAAAGATCTGCTTCAAGTACTGTTTGTAAGCATGCAGCTTATATGGCGAAGTGAGACAGGAGCGTTTACGGTATGAAGCTGGCATAGGCGCAGTTTACTAATACATATGCTAATTAGTCTGACAAGCATTGTACAGAGTGGCGGGTAAAATCTTCAAGGCTCAGCACATTACTGTGTACAGCTGTCAGAGTTATCAGAGGTTCACACACTTTTTTTCATATTTAAGGAGATTTGATCGACACTATTTAAGTCCCACGTTTAAGAGATAGCAGATGGTGTGCTTCTAGAAAATGGGATGTTGTTTCAATTAAGTATGTTAATTAAGAACGGTTTGCATACGGTTTAAGTGCTCTATTTCCATCCTGGAAGACAGTAATAGAAAAGGAATAGTTGATGTTATTTTTAGTTTGGCAAGACAGAAATGTTTTAGAAATGGATATGGAAAACATTTATGCTCGACACTATTGTCTTTTGTAGCAGAACTGTATAGGCTGAAATGTGGTTTAGAAGAAATCAGTCTAATAGGAAGTAGCAATTTGTTAGTCACTGACTAAACTGAATGGAAGCCATTTTTACTCACCATTACAGGTATAATTCACGTACATATTGGGATGTTTTTAGACATTTTTTTAAACAATACTCCATTTTATAGACATTTTTCTTAATTGTTCACATAGGCTTAAAAAGATCTGAAACACATTTGGCAAAAAGCCATCTTCTAGTTTTTGATGCAATTTGCTTTGGAAATTTGACTCATTTTGCTCAGTATTTTTCCCTCAAGACTCATGATTCACCAATCAGTCCTAACATTGAAACCACCTGTCTGATACTGTTTAGGTCTTATTATGCCAATGGCCGACTGAGGCATAAATTCCACAACATCTCTGAATATGTCTATATGGGTCGGACTTTCCAGCACATCCCACAGATGGTCAATAAGATCTGGAGCATATGGAGGCCAAGTCAACACCTCTTGTCTTGTATTGTTCCTTAAGCCATTTTTGCACAATTTTGCAGTCCGGCATGTACATTAAGCTGCTGAAACTCACATGCCTAGTTTGAATAGGCTTAATTCCAACTCCTCCCTTGTGAGTCCCAGGGCAATAATTCAATACCAAAACCCTTTGGAGTGTTAACCCTCCTCAGGGACTAATACCCTCTACTAGGGTCCCACTAAAAACAATCTTTATTGCTATACTCTAAAATTTATTATGTGAATGAAAACAAATAGTGAATTAAAATGATCAGAGATCTTTCTATATTAGTTGGCCTCAATTGGCTCTACTGTGGGCTATATCTCCTATATGGAGTGGGTCCAGAGGGGGCCAATATTGCCTCTCTTAAGCACAAATTTTGACACCTTTTTTGACACTTTTTTTGACACTTTGTAGTGCAAGTTATGAGCTGAACACTGCACCTCAGGATTCCAATGTCATCTGGAACACTGCCGGGGGTCTCACTTGCCCTCCGTTTATTGTTATGCACTGTTTATGAATTGCGCTATGGTGGGTCTCTCACAAGCACTATACGCCATACAGTGCTGTCACCACTTCAATGCAGATTGGACATTCATGGGGGTGTCTCACACCCTCCAATAAATGCTTATGGGGCTTTAAGGAGTACTTTGCTCCACAAGAAGGTTCATACTGGCGAGTCCCTACTACTATCTATCATACCTATTGCTGCTATAAGAGATCTCTGTCTAAAAACTATCAGGGGAGTCTGGTGATAGTTTTTAGACAGAGATCTCTTATTGCAGCAATAGGTATTAAAGATAGTAGTAGGAACTCGCCAGTATGAACCTTCTTGTGGAGCAAAGTACTCCATAAAGCACCATATGCATTTATTGGAGGGTGTGAGACACCCCCATGAATGTCCAATCTGCATTGAAGTGGTGACAGCACTGTATGGCGTATAGTGCATGTGAGAGACCCACCATAGCGCAATTCATGAACAGTGCATAACAATAAACGGAGGGCAAGTGAGACTCCCGGGAGTGCTTCTCTATAGGACATTGGAATCCTGAGGTGCAGTGTTCAGCACATAATAACTTGCACTACAAAGTGTAATTTCAACCTTAAAAAGGTGTCAAAATTTGTGCTGAAGAGAGGCAATACTGGCCACCTCTGGACCTACTCCATATAGGAGATATAGCCCACAGTAGAGCCAATAAAGACCAGCTAATATAGAGATCTCTGATCATTTTAATTCACTATTTGTTTTCATTCACATAATACATTTTAGAGTATAGCAATGAAAATTGTTTTTAGTAGGACTCTAGTATAGGGTATTAGTCCCTGAGGAGGGTTAACCCTCCAAATGGTTTTTGTATGTAGTTTAAATAGGCACTGTCAGAATCAAAAACTTTTTTTTTATTTTGTACATCTTGGGCAAACATTAAAGGGGTACTCCAGTGGAAAACTATTTTATTTTATTTTTTTTAAATCGACTGGTGCCAGAAAGTTAAACTGATTTGTAAATTACTTATATTTAAAAATATTAATCTTTCCAGTACTCGTTAGCTTCTGTATGCTCCAGAGGAAGTTCTTTTATTTTTTAATTTCTTTTCTGTCTGACCACAGTGCTCTCTGCTGACACCTCTGTCCGTGTCAGAAACTGTCCAGAGCAGAAACAAATCCCCATAGCAAACCTATCCTGCTCTGGACAGTTCCTGACATGGACAGACGTGTCAGCAGAGAGCACTGTGGTCTGACTGTAAAGAACTACTTAACTTCCTCTGGAGCATACAGCAGCTGATACATACTGGAAGGATTAAGATTTTTAAATAGAAGTCATTTACAAATCTGTTTAACTTTCTGGCACCATTTGATTTAAAAAAAAATAAATAAAAAAATTCCACCAGAGTACCCCTTTAACCTTTTGAATATACTTAATTAAAAAAATGATCTCTTTTTTTTTATAGAAATCATGGCTTGTAGAAAAAAGACCACTATGGTTTCCATCCAGAAAATAATCCTGTCCAGCTGCAGCATGATCTTTATCCTAGCTAAAGCACAGACCAGGACAAAGTCCAGTAGGTGAGGGTGGGACTAGCATTCATCTGTGCTCGGTCCTGTCCTATCAGACTACAGCATGAAATCAGAGAGGAGGGTGTTACAGAGCAGCATGTAGTGATTGGATAAAAAAAAAAATGCAGTAAATGCATGGTGAGCGGCGGGTTCAGTGCTTGCCTCAGACACTCCCGTTCCTAAGCAGTGGATGTCAGCAGAACAGAGGGATTTGTGAGCCAAATATAGAAGCTACACATATAAAAAAATGACATTTAAAGAATCTGCATGACCTAGCGAGTAACAAATATAAACATATTTTTTTTTTCTGTGATATGACTGGTACGCTTTAAGCTCTTTCAGTAATGGACAGGAACCAACATGACCAGTCTATGGTTACACATTACCAGACACAACAAGCTGCAATAAACTGGGTGTTCTGACACTTTTTTTTATCATAGTTGGCACTGCCACTTTTAGCAACATCTGCTACAGTACAGTGAAGAAAAACATCATTTGATCCACTATTAACTGAAAGGTTTGCCCGCTAACAAATAATTGATCAGACCATAATTTAATACTAGATTTATACAGTATGAACAGTGAATGAAAGAATAACAACAAAAAATCCAAAAAAAAAACACTTTTAGTCATATGGAAAGAACAGAAAGGACTTTGCACTCTCCGAAGTCTTCCAGCTTTATTTCTCAAACATCACGATCTGGATGCAAATACACACATATGGACAGGGCAGTGGCATGCGGGGGGGATGGGGGGTTAAGTCTTTAGGGCAATGGACCATGTCGCTCACCTGAGCTTTATCAGGCCCCTTTTTATATTAGTTAATGAATTGATTTGCATTTTACTAGTAAGATTTCTGGCTTCCAGGTGTCTTTTATACAGGTAACGAGCTGAGATTAGGAGCACTCCCTTAAAGGGACCAAACCTTCTTACCTTCTCACTCCAGGCACCACTATGTTCCTCCAGCTCCCATGATCATGTAACCCCCACTAAATACCAGAAGTACCCAACAAGACCTTTATTTTAAGATATGCTCTGACCCTGTTATCTAGCCATCATTATTTGACCCTTGTTTATTGCCCCCTTGTATATCCCACACCTTGATAGGTTCCATTGACAAAAGATAATGGGGGAGATTTACTATCATTGTTTATTCTCCACAGCACTTTATACGAGAAAAGTCTCTGAGCATGGGTCTATTGTCTGTGGAATTTATCAAACGTCGCACAGCGTTTAGTAAATCTTGCAAATGGACATTATTGTCTATTCTCCACAGCACTTTATACGAGAAAAGTCTCTGAGCATGGGTCTATTGTCTGTGGAATTTATCAAACGTCGCACAGCGTTTAGTAAATCTTGCAAATGGACATTATTGTCTATTCTCCACAACACTTTGGACGAGAAAAGTCGCAGAGCCTGAGACAAATAGAAGAGAAAAGTCTCATAAAAGTCACAGAGCCTGAGACAAATATATCAAATGTGGCACGTAGTACAGTTATTTATTATCACAGACTTCCTGCCACACAGAAGGTATACTATAAAGCGCACATCTGGTATGTCTTCTGTCAGGTGCCGGCTGGTTCTACTTGCTTTCGGTCTTAGGTTCTGATATTTGTACAATAAATTCAACCTCTTTAAAGCAGAACATAGCAATAGGCACAGTCGTTATTCAGCAGCATAGTGTCATGGTATTCAAAAGGGGGAGATTGATAACAATATGTGTAAAGGAAGAGGGTGCAGTGGCCATAGTAACCAATCAGATAGCTTTTTTTTTATTTTTCGCAGGTCTCAACAACATTTTTAAAAATTTAAGAAGGAATTTAATTGGTTGCCATGGGAAACTGCACCATACTTACTCTAAGTTTTCAGAATTCACGTTTGCACGTTTTTGAGAATTCACCAAACAGATTAAATTGCACCATGCGCACTGTGTAAATTCATATGCTTTCTTCAAATCAGCGGCAAAATTGAAATTGGAGCACTAAAATATAGAAAATCAGAACAAAAAATTGTCAGACATCTACAAGGATAACAAAAATGACCAAAAATTTTAAAATAGGTATAATCCGGATTAAACTGTATTATTTTTGAATTTTACACTTTATATTATTCAATTAGATAACCCTTCAGATTCAAGTTAAAATGTCCTTTGAAATGTAAACTGCACTGTGTCACCTTGTACATCCCCAAAAATTGCTAAAAGGCTTCCTAATAACGATTTAGATTGGATTTATGCCAGGTCTGACAGGGTCTGACATTTCATCGTATTTTCTGTTGATGAGACTTTTTTGAAACTTTCCAATAAAAGTCTCAGTTGATCAATTCCTGACCACTGCATTTTATGCTCTATTGTAGACCACTTTACTATTTATGCGGAAAAGGGCTCTAAAGCAAAGTCTCATAAAAGTCTCAACTAAAAAGACTGAGACTTTCTGAGAGACAAATAAAGACCATCTAAACTCGTCTAAACAGTTTGATAAATCTCCCCCAATGAATGTTTTTCACTGCACCTGTCAGGGATTTTAATGTTATAGTTAATATGGTGTTCATATTCAATTTGTTCCCCCTAGCAGAAATGACTGCATGTACATTATGTCCCATATAGACAATGTTAAAGGGGTACTCCACTGGAAAATATATATTTTTTAAATCAAATGGTGCCAGAAAGTTAAACAGATTTGTAAATGATATAAAAGAGTTGGAGAGGCTCTTGTCTGACTACCCACCAAATAAACCCGGGCTACCTAATTAGACACTTATACCCAAGGTGTCAGATTGTAGTTTGTCTGTAGAAATATATATATTAGGGCTCAGGGTTTGAGACAACTGGACAGGTTGTGTTTAAAGTAATATTTCAATTTATTGATTGTATATAATGTGACAATTGAATATTAGATAAAATGTAAATAGCAGCAACTGCGTCTCACAGGGCCCTTGTGTAGGCGCAGCACCAACTATTAAGAACTATAGCATATGTATAGTACAGTATATAAAATATAAAAATATACTTGTAAAAAATTATAAAAGATATAAAATAAGAATATAGAGACCACCATAAACATATATATAGAGAGGGATCTGGATGGGAGAGTCTTAGTCCATCCTCTATGGTAAATAATCTCCTCTCATAAAAAAGTCCTGCTCATATAGACCGATTCTGGTATTGTGGTAACCAATGGCAACCATAAGGTTAGTAACCCGTAGCAACCGTTCTGATGAGTCCGGCTATTTAAGCACTTCAATGTTTAAGTAGAAGATAAACTTGATATTTGTAGACAATATTCAACATGAACAGCTAGTGTGCAGTCACTGTTAATATGCATGCATATTTGTATGATACTTTGTATCTCACCGCTCCCGGACACTGATGCGCTGGACTTCACGGGGATGCTGCGATCTCCTCCTGATGAGCTGTGTAATCCTGCAGTGTATTAGCACTGAGTAGCTGTCTTGGTAAGCGGCAGCATCACCGGAGACTCGGCAGTCTCCCACAGTGGTGATGTTGGTAGATGGTGGGTTGCGGGTGGTGTTGTCGCAGCGGTTCTGCGGATGCGCACGTACATGTGCCGGAGGCGTCCTCGTGGCAGCGAGGCGCGGATGTCTCCTTCACCGGGTGTCGGGTGATTGACAGTTTATTGTCCGGTATCGGACTGCTATTGACTTAAGCAGGGCAAATATACTGGTGGTCTCAATAGGTATTGAGGGGACGCTGGACGCGTTTCAGAACTCTCTCAGTCCTTTCTTCAGCAGCAAAGAATACGTGTTATTCTTTGCTGCTGAAGAAAGGACTGAGAGAGTTCTGAAACGCGTCCAGCGTCCCCTCAATACCTATTGAGACCACCAGTATATTTGCCCTGCTTAAGTCAATAGCAGTCCGATACCGGACAATAAACTGTCAATCACCCGACACCCGGTGAAGGAGACATCCGCGCCTCGCTGCCACGAGGACGCCTCCGGCACATGTACGTGCGCATCCGCAGAACCGCTGCGACAACACCACCCGCAACCCACCATCTACCAACATCACCACTGTGGGAGACTGCCGAGTCTCCGGTGATGCTGCCGCTTACCAAGACAGCTACTCAGTGCTAATACACTGCAGGATTACACAGCTCATCAGGAGGAGATCGCAGCATCCCCGTGAAGTCCAGCGCATCAGTGTCCGGGAGCGGTGAGATACAAAGTATCATACAAATATGCATGCATATTAACAGTGACTGCACACTAGCTGTTCATGTTGAATATTGTCTACAAATATCAAGTTTATCTTCTACTTAAACATTGAAGTGCTTAAATAGCCGGACTCATCAGAACGGTTGCTACGGGTTACTAACCTTATGGTTTCCATTGGTTACCACAATACCAGAATCGGTCTATATGAGCAGGACTTTTTTATGAGAGGAGATTATTTACCATAGAGGATGGACTAAGACTCTCCCATCCAGATCCCTCTCTATATATATGTTTATGGTGGTCTCTATATTCTTATTTTATATCTTTTATAATTTTTTACAAGTATATTTTTATATTTTATATACTGTACTATACATATGCTATAGTTCTTAATAGTTGGTGCTGCGCCTACACAAGGGCCCTGTGAGACGCAGTTGCTGCTATTTACATTTTATCTAATATTCAATTGTCACATTATATACAATCAATAAATTGAAATATTACTTTAAACACAACCTGTCCAGTTGTCTCAAACCCTGAGCCCTAATATATATATTTCTACAGATTTGTAAATGACTTCTATTTAAAAATCTTAATCCTTCCAGTACTTATCAGCTGCTATATATTCCACAGGAAGATCTTTTCTTTTTAAATTTCCTTTCTGTCTGACCACAGTGCTCTCTGCTGACACCTCTGTCCATGTCAGGAATTGTCGAGAGTAGGAGCAAATCCCCATAGAAAACCTATTCTGCTCTGGACAGTTCCTGACATGGACAGAGGTGTCAGCAGAGAGCACAGTGGTCAGACAGAAAGGAAATTCGAAAAGAAAAAGAACTTCCTATAGAGCATACAGCAGCTGATAAGTACTGGAAGGATTTAGATTTTTAAATATAAGCAATTTACAAATCTGTTTAACTTTCTGGCACCAGTTCATAAAAAAAAATGTTTTCCAGTGGAGTACCCCTTTAAGTATACATATTAGTTTGCAATTATAAGGCTAAGTTTCCACTTGTTTTTTCTTCTGGCAGTTTTTGGAATACTGCCACTGCAGTTTTTAAGCCAAAGTCAGAAGTGGATCCAGCAGGAAGGAGAAGTGTAAGTCCTTCCTTTATATGTACTATTCCTTTTGAATACACTTCTGGCTTTAGCTCAAAAACTGACAGAAAAAAAAAAGTGAAAACTTATCCTAAGTGTTCTGTATAGACTGAGACCTCAGAGTAATTTACTCAAGTTGCCCAAGGAGCCACAAACTAATCCTATACGTAACAAATTAGTCTGAAAAATACAAACAGCAATGACAACTCACAATACTGTGGTGAATTGTAGTATTTATAGTATTTTATTTTTTTTTGCTTTTTTTTTTTTTTTTTACCAAATTCATAATATTGATATTGTTGCAATCAGTTAAAAAGTCTGGTGTGTATCCACAAAATATTGCAGGCTATTATTGAAAGAAAACTTGTATACAAATTAAAAGACATCCTCCAACATGACATGAGGGCTGTCTGGTCTGTCAGGGGAAAAAACACCTTTGGTCATGAACTAGTTAACCTACTCACATCATCTTATTTTTGTGTACGAGAAAAGACTAACCATGACGGTGCACGGTAATCGTGTCTCCAGGGATACCTGTCTGCTGGATGTCAACAATCCAATAACTTCTGTTTTCTGTTTTCCCAGGTTGTCAAATATTTTTTGTAAATAAAATTTGCTCTTTATACATGTGTAAAAATAGTTTTGACAGCCGTAAGTCTGCAGACATTGTTAGTATTTCTGTTGAAGAGAGTGTAACATGAACAATCCTACTGTGGCTGGAGTATAGGGAGTTCAAATGGACTGGCCGTTTTTGACTTAACTTTCCAATATGGCTGAAAGAAAGCTATGCCATGAGTGGGGGAATGCGCATTGCCTTTGGCATGTTTAATTTTTTTAGCACTATTATTAAGTAAAAAACCTTAGTGATCTCAAATACCACTAGTAGAGATGAGCAAGCTTTTCAAAAGTTTCAAAAGCTATTGGCAAGCTGTCGGTCAGTTTCATAAATAAATAAACACGCATATGTTCCTCCCTATTTCAATTCTCAGCCAGATACCAACCAAACAGCAACAGCCTAACACTACCAGGGTGGGCAAGACCCATTGTTACTGGCCCTTCCCAGCCTAAATAATGCCAGCCTGTTACCACCTATGCCCAGGATCAACAGGACCTGTTGGTACCGACTCTTCCCGGCACCCCTGTGGTGGTGTGTACCAGAGTAAGGCTAAGTTTCCACTTGTTTTTTTTTTTTTTCTGGCAGTTTTTGGAAAACTGCCACTGCAGTTTTTGAGCCAAAGCCAGAAGTGTATTCAAAAGGAATGGGAAATATAATGGAAGGACTTACACTTCTCCTCTGTTATGGATCCACTACTGACTTTGGCTCAAAAACTGCCAGAAAAAAAAAAAAAAAAACAAGTGGAAACTTAGCCTTATAATAAGTGGGAGTTAGCGTTAGCTGTTTTTGGGACCAAGGCTAAGCCCCAGCTTAGTAATGGATTCCATCTATGAGACGGCTTCCACTACTAAGCCTATAAAATAAATTTAAAAACACATGTTTTAAAAACTTTTATAAAATAAAAACACTCTCCCCACAAGTGCTTGTTAGCCATTTTATTTTAATTTAAAAAAAAAGCTGGTCATCAGCATAATCCCCAGAATCCACAGATCTAAAGCTAGAAGAAAAGAAAAACGTGAAAAATGGGTTCGCACATTTAGGGCGCTCTCCCCAACAGGTCAGTAAACCAGAGCATTCCCAAACAGGGAGCTTCCAGCTGTTACTACACTACAACCCCCATGATTTGAAAGAGAGCCAAAGTAATGAGCAACAGCTGGAGGCCTCCAATTTTGGAATGCACTGGCAGAAAAGGTCTTTTCGCATAATACATTTTTAACATGCCTTTTTAAAACAAAAAAGCATGCTAAAAACAGACAATGTGAAAAGACCCTAGGTGACGTCATTATAGACGGGACTACAGAATAAGACCGGGGACCAAGAAGAAGACAGGTAAGTGATCTCCTTTTGTATACAGCAAAGGCTATATACTGTATACAGTACCCTAAAGGGTGAATTAGCACTCAGTAGTGCTAATTAACCCTTACATTGCTGGACTGGTGCATAGCGCTTAGACCAGCAAGAAACAACTTTTGACATGTCAATCAGACATGTCAAAGTTGTTGATCTCAGCAGGTCTAATTACTAAGGCCCACAGCAATCCTGAGTGACAGGTGGGGAAGCATTATTTCAGTAGCCCTAGCCCCTTGCTGGACTTGCACATAGCGCTCAGCCCAGTAAGGGGATACAGCATGAGCACACAGATCCAACATTACCGAGCCGAACCTGGCAATGTTCGAAATTTCTGTGAGCTGCGAAACCCCCAAAGTTCGTATGAAATCCAGGTTTGGGGGGATTGGCTTGTTCAACTCCAACCACTAGGTACGGAAAACAACATTTAAAATATATTAGCAACATCTTGATGCTTCTTGCGTATTCTCTTACAAAGGCAGTGGCTATGCCCCCACCCAAAATGGAGATCCTTGCTGCAATGTTTTGTCTAGATTTTTCCACTGTGTTTTCTGTGGACTGATTCTGCTACCTAAAACCTCTTGAGGGTAATTTCTAACACCTTTCACAGCCAATATAATGGTGTAAACCAGGGCCAAACTGGGATCGTAAATAGGTCTGGGCATTTTAGACTAAACAGCCCCTCTATAAACATTAACATAGGTAAGACAATTTCCCATGATAAACACATGTACCTCTAAATAAATCACATAGTTAACAGTATATAAAAAGAAATATCTCCATATACTGTATATTACCATCATACTGCTACTGACCAAATCCAGTATACTGGGACCAAAATGACCAACTAGCACGAGTACCATTGCCCAATATTCCTACCTAAACCTTGTGCTAAGCAATAATGAAGGTCTTATCCTCATATTCCATCCTCCTATCTTGCCCTCATATGCCCTCCTCATATTACATCCTCTGCCTGTCGACAGTTGGTAGGATATTTAAAAATCCCGGGCAATCTTTGCAGCCTGAAAATAAAACAATCAGGAGAGGTACCAAAAGTCCTACAGACTTGCACCCCTCCCCCTTGCATAAGGCAGTGGGCTAAGGTTGATTCAGCTTTATTTACTTTTTAACTGACATACAAGCAGCACGTAACCTTTCCGTAGTAGCAGTAGCAGCCCCATTTAGGTGATGTGAACAATGCCTAGATCAATTAAAAACTAATGACTAATTGACATAAATTTGTGTTCCTCATTGCTCGTCATGACAGCCCAGGAAATAAATAATACAGAAATACTGTATTCCGACAAAGTTTAATTAAAAAATATGGTACAGGAACCAAGCTCACTAAATATAGGGGGTACCAGAACTAAGCACAGTAAAAAAAATACTAGTACCATAGCGTTTTATAAAAACAGAACACAGCAAAGTAAATTCATATTCAATTGGAATCCAGCTCAATACGTGTATATAGTGCCAAAAACAAGCACAATAAATACACATAAATATGGTACCAAAACCAAGCACAGTAAATAAATATTTAGAGGTAAGCAAAGTTAATAAATATGATACCAAAACTATTTTTTACTAGAGAAAGATGAATTATGAAGTGGAAACCCTGGCACATAAAATTCAATCCTCATCGCCCACTATGGAGATAATTCACAAATGACCAGGTTAAATTTGTTCTCAGCCCCTTTTTTTCTCCTTCTCTGAAGAGATTTTTGGCTTCTCCCTTCTACTGCACATCATAGTTACATGGTTACAATGGTTGAAAAAAGACATACCTCCCTCAAGTTCAACCAAGGAATTGAAGGGAAGGGGAGTGGTGGGATGAAGGGGAAGGGATGGGATTTTATATTTCTGCATAATCATTAATGTTATTTAGTTCCAGGAATTTATCTAACCCTGTTTTAAAGCTTTCAACTGTTCCTGATGTGACCAGTTCCTGAGGTAGACTGTTCCATAAATTCACAGTTCTTATGGTAAAGAAGGTTTGTCGCCCCTTGATACTAAACCTTTTCTTCGCCAGACGAAGGGAGTTCCCCTTTGTCCTTTGAGGGGGTTTAACCTGGAACAGTTTTTCTCCACATTTTTTGTATGGGCCTTTTATATACTTATATACATTGATCATATCCCCCCTTAAACTTCTCTTCTCAAGACTAAACAAACGTAATTCTTTTAACCTTTTCTCATAGCTAAGATGTTCCATTCCCCATATTAGTTTAGTCGCACGTCTCTGCTCTCTTTCCAGCTCCACAGCGTCCCTTTTATGGACTGGTGACCAAAACTGAACAGCATATTCCAGGTGAGGCCGTACCAATGCTTTATAAAGGGGGAATATTATGCCCCTGTCCCTTGAGTCCATGCCTCTTTTGATGCAGGACAATGTCCTGCTGGCCTTAGAAGCAGCTGCCTGACATTGCAAGCTATTCTGCAGTCTTTGATCTACAAGTACACCCAGATCCTTCTCTACCAGTGACTCTCCCAGTTTAAACCCCCCCCCCCCAAGACATATGATGCATGCAGGTTTTTAGTACCCAGATGCATAACTTTACATTTATTCACATTTAACCTCATTTGCCAAGTGGATGCCCAGACACTTAGTCTATCCAAGTCATCTTGTAACTTATGCACATCCTCTATAGACTGTACTGTGCTACAAAGCTTGGTGTCATCTGCAAAAAATAGAAACAGAGCTATTAATCCCATTCTCTGTATCATTAATAAATAAATTAAACAAGAGCAGGCCCAGTACTGAACTTTGGGGTACACCACTAATAACCGGGGACCAATGAGAGTACGAGTCATTGACCACCACTCTCTGGGTACGATCCTTAAGCCAGTTTTCAATCCAGTTACAAACTAAAGTTTCCAAACCAAAAGACCTTAACTTACCTATCAGACGTCTTTGAGAGACAGTATCAAACACTTTTGCAAAATCAAAAAACAATATATCCACAACCATTCCTGACTGAGCTTAATTCTCTAAGAACTCTGGGGTGTAATCTATCTGGTCCTGCTTATATTTAGTTAAAGGACATCTGCAGTGTTACAACACTGTAGATATGGGATAAGTGTTTGATCGCAGGGGGTCCGACTGTTGGGACCCCCGCAATCTCCTGAACGGGGCCCCAGCATTAGCGCTCAGTGAGAGTACAGTTCTATGGGAGAGATGGGGAGGCACGAATGCTGCCTCCCTGCCTCTCCCATAGAACTACATGGAGGAGGCGTTTCGGCTGTGACGTCATGCTGCTGCTGGCACGCCTCCTGCACGAAAGAGCCGCGGCCGCTTGCAGGAGGTTGCAGGAGATCGCAGATGCCAATCTGAGGAAGGGTGTATACCCTAAACGCGTCATTGGTTTAAATAAAGTATTCACTTAAATGTATTATCCTGTCTGATTCCATCTGGAGAACTTTCTCATTCCATCTGGAGTTCATCTTCCTCACTCTGCCCACCGATCGAAGTCGGGGCAGAACAAGGGGGGGGGGGGGGGGACACGGACGGCGAGGTGGGAACATGGCCCGACTTACCCGGACTGCCGGAGGCGGCATCATAGAGGAGCGACGGCAGCATAGACATGCGGCCGGAAAGTGCAGCGTGGAGAAGGCTGCAGTGAAAATCGTGGTAAGTGATCTTTTCTGTGGCCTTCTAAAAGCTGCAAAACTGCAACTCCCAGCATGCCCAGACAGCCAAAGGCTGTCTGGGCATGGTGGGAGTTGTAGTTTTGCAACACCTGGAGGCTCACAGTTTGGAGACCACTGTGTAGTGGTCTCTAAACTGTGGTCCTCCAGATGTTGCAAAACTACAATTTTCAGCATGCACTGTCTGTCTGGGCATGCTGGAAGTTGTAGTTTTGCAACATCTGAAGTGGCACAGTTTGTAGACCACTATACGGTGGTCTCTAAACTGTAGCCCTCCAGATGTTGCAAAAGTACAATTCCCAACGTGGCCAGACAGTCAGGGATGCTGGGCATGTTGTTCTACAATATCTGGCCCTTCATATGTTGCAGAACTACAACTCCCAGCATGCCTGGACAGTCTGGGCATGGAGTTGAAGTTTTGCAACATCTGGAGAGCTACAGTTTGGAGACCACTACTTAGCGGTCTCCAAACTGTTCTTCCCTAGTTGTTGCATAACTACAACTCCTAGCATGCCCAGACTGTCCAGGCATGCTGGGAGTTGTAGTTCTGCAAAATCTGAATGGCCAGATATTTCAGAACTACACGCCCAGCATCCCTGACTGTCTGGCCATGCTGGGAATTTTAGTTTTGCAACAGCTGTAGGCACACTGGTTGGGAAACACTGAGCTAGAGTCTGTTTCCTAACTCAGTGCTTCCAACCCGTGTGCCTCCAGCTGTTGCAAAACTACAACTCCCAGAATGCACTGACAGACCGTACATGCTGGGAGTTGTAGTTTTGCAACAGCTGGAGGCATATTGGTTGGAATCACTGAGCTAGAGTCTGTTTTCTAACTCAGAGGTTCCCCACCAGTGTGCCTACAGCTGTTGTAAAACTACAACTCCCAGCATGTACGGTCTGTCAGTGCATTCTGGGAGTTGTCACTCATTTTGCCACAGCTGAAGGTTTGGGGCGCCAACCCCCCCCCCCCCCCCCATGTAAATGTACAGGGTACATTCACACGGGTGGGTTTACAGTGGGTTTCCTTCTACAAGTTTGAGCTGTGGCAAATTTTCCGCCGCAGCTCAAACTCCCAGCGGAAAATTTACTGTGAACCCCCGCCTGTGTGAATATACCCTGAAAACATTACAGTACACTACACTAACAAATAATAAAAAGTAAAACACTACATATACACCCCCTTACACGTCCCCGTCCCCCCCACCAATAAAAATGAAAAACGTCTCATACGGCAGTGTTTCCTAAAGGGAGCCTCCAGCTGTTGCAAAATCACAACTCCCATTATTGCCGGACAGCCATAGACTGTCCTGGCAGGCTGGGAGTCTTGCAACAGCTGGAGGCACCCTGTTTGGGAAACACTGCTGTAGAGTTTTACTGTAGTTAACCGGGTCCGTTCCTATAGCAAATTCCTTATTTAGGCCTCAAATGTGCATGGCGCTCTCTCACTTCAGAGCCCTGTCGTATTTCAAGGCAACCGTTTAGGGCCACATATGGGGTATTTCCGTACTCGGGAGAAATTGCACTACAAATTTGGGGGCAATTTTTCTCCTTTTACCCCTAATGAAAAGGTAAAGTTGGGGGCTACACCAGCATTTTAGTGTAAAAAAAAAAAAAATATATTACACTAACATGCTGGTGTTGCCCCATACTTTTCATTTTCACAAGAGGTAAAAGGAGAAAATGACCCCCAACGGAAATACCCCATATGTGTACGCAAAGTGCTCTGCTGACGAACTACATGGCTCAGGAGTGAGAGAGCGCCATGTACATTTGAGGCCTAAATTGGTGATTTACACAGGGGTGGCTGATCGTTACAGCGCTTCTGACATGAATGCAAAACAAAAAACACCCACATGTGACCCAATTTTGGAAACGACACCCCTCACGGAACGTAACAAGGGGTATAGTGAGCCTTAACACCCTTCAGGTCTTTGACACATTTACATTAAATTTGGACATGAAAATAAAAAAATAAAATAAAAATTCCCTGAAATGCTGGCGTTACCCCAAATTTTTCATTTTCACAAGGGGCAATAGGAAAAAAGCCCCCAAGAATTGTAACCCCATTTCTCCTGAGTATATAAATACCCCATATGTGGAAGTAAAGTGCTCTGCGGGCCTACTTTGTTCAGAAGAGAAGGAGCGCCATTGGGCTTTTTGAGAGAGAATTAGGCTGAATTGGAGGCTGTGTGTGTATATAAAGCCCCCATGGTGCCAAAACAGTGGACCCCCTCCACATGTGACCCCATTTTGGAAACTGCACCCCTCACGGAATGTAACAAGGGGTACAGTGAGCATTTATGCCCCACAGGTGTCTGACAGATATTTTAAACAGTCGTCCGTAAAAATGAAAAATGTAATTTTTCATTTGCACAGCCCACTGTTCCAAAGATCTGTCAAATACCAGTGGGGTATAACTGCTCCCTGCACCCCTTATTAAGTTCTGTGAGGGGTGTAGTTTGCAAAATAGTATGTCATATGTTTCTGGCATCATGGGGGCTTCCTAAATGCGACATGCCCCCCAAAACCAAATTTTGGGGGGCATTTTCTCCCATTACCCTTTGTAAAAATAGTAAATTTGGGGGGAAAAACTGCACATCCGACTTTAACGAAAAGTCGTCAAACACCTGTGGGGTGTTAAGGCTTACTGGACCCCTTGTTACGTGCCTTGAGGGGTGTAGTTTCCCAAATATTATGCCATGTGGATTTTTTTTTTTTTTTTTTTGCTGTTCTGGCACCATAGGGGCTTCCTGAATGTGACATGCCCCTCAAAAACCATTTCAGAAAAATTCACTCTCCAAAATCCCATTGTTGCTCCTTCTTTTCTGATCCCTCTACTGTGCCCTCCGAACACTTGACATGCACATATGAGGTATTTCCTTACTCGAGAGAAATTGGGTTACACATTTTGGGGGGCTTTTTCTCCTATTACCCCTTGTAAAAATAAAAAAAACTGGGCCTACAAGAATCAATATATCATTTATTTGGAATATCTGTTTTCCTTACAAGCAGAGAGCTTCAAAGTTAGAAAAATGCTAAATTTTCTATATTTTCATCACATCTTGGAATTTTTCACCAAGAAATGACACAAGTATCGACTAAATTTTACCACTAGCATGAAGTAGAATATGTCACGAAAAAAAAATCTCGGAATCAGAATGAAAAGTTAAAGCATCCCAGAGTTATTAATGCTTAAAGTGACAGTGGTCAGAATTGCAAAAAAATGCTCCCGTCTCTAAGGTTATACTGGGCTCGTTCCCAAGGAGTTAAGGGGTCCTACATGCTCCGTCATTAGTTTTTTTTTTTTTTGCATTTATATATCCAAAAAAATATTTAGGATTAGTTTTGCTTTCTTTGGCCACCTGTCTCTCATTTTGAATCTTTGCTATTTTTATTACATTTTTACAGATTTTATTAAGCTCTTTGTAATGTTTAAATGTTATAGCTGACCCATCAGATTTGTATTTTTGAAAGCTGTTTGTTGTTTATTGCTCTTTTAAAATAATTTGTCAGCCATGTAAGTCTTAGTTTTAATCATTTATACTTGGTCTCCTTAGGAATACATTTTATAGTATATTTTATAGTTATTCAGTGTTGATTTGAAAATTTGCCATTTTCTGTCTGTATCAGTATTTTAGAATAACTCCTCCGTGTCCTGAAGTGCAGCTCTCAGCCCAGACAAATTTGCCTTTTTAAAATGATATGTTTTTGCCCTCCCAACCTGTCTTTGTTTTCTACACTTTAAGCCAAAAGTAACTATATTGTGGTCGCTATTAGAGATGAGCGAATCAAAGTTGACGAACCCGAATTTGTTACGAATTTCATGAAAAATTTGATTTGCAACGAATGCGAATATCGCCGCAATTCGATCGTGCGAATAGTTTGATTAAACTCCATTTTACAGCGTTCCAGGTTATTGGAGACCTAAGATGGCGGATCTACATGTGAGTAAATGGGGCAGGGGATTATGGGAGGGCGGGAAACAGCGGCGGGAATGAAGGTAGGCGGGCTGACCCTGAATCTCATGTGAGATGCAGCCTATCACCCCTGTGATGTCACAGCCCCTATATAATCAGCGGCCATCTTGCCTCTCTTCATTTAACCCCTTAAGGACCAGGGTTTTTTCCATTTTTGCATTTTCGTTTTTTGCTCCTTGCCTTTAAAAAATCATAACTCTTTCAATTTTGCACCTAAAAATACATATGATGGCTTATTTTTTGCACCACCAATTCTACTTTGTAATGACATCAGTCATTTTGCCCAAAAATCTACGGTAAAACGGAAAAAAAAATAATTGTGAGACAAAAATGAAAAAAATTGCCGTTTTGTAACTTTTGGGGGCTTCCGTTTCTACGTAGTACATTTTTCGGTGAAAATGACACCTAATATTTATTCTGTAGTTCCATACGGTTAAAATGATACCCTACTTGTATAGGTTTGATTTTATCGTACTTCTGGAAAAAATCATAACTTCATGCAGGAAAATTAATATGTTTAAAATTGTCATTTTTGACCCCTATAACTTTTTTATTTTTCCGTGTATGAGGCGGTATGAGGACTCATTTTTTGCGCCGTGATCTGAAGTTTTTAATGGTACCATTTTTGCATTGATAGGACTTATTGATTCATTTTTTCATGATATAAAAAGTGACCAAAAATGCACTATTTTGGACTTTGGAATTTTTTTGCGCGCACGCCATTGACCGTGCGGTTTAATTAACGATATATTTTTATAATTCGGACATTTCCACACGCGGCAATACCATATATGTTTATTTTTATTTACACTGTGTTTTTTTAATGGGAAAAGGGGGGTGATTCAAACTTTTAATAGGGAAGGGGTTAAATGATATTTATTCACTTTTGTTTTCACTTTTTTTTTGCAGTGTTATAGCCCCATAGGGACCTATAACACTGCACACACTGACCTTTCATATTGATCACTGGTTTCTCATAAGAAACCAGTGATCAATGATTCTGCCGCTTGACTGCTCATGCCTGGATCTCAGGCACTGAGCAGTCATTCGGCGATCGGACAGCGAGGAGGCAGGTAGGCACAATTTTGCCGTGGCTATCCCGAACAGCCCACTGAGCTAACTGGCATGGTTTCAGTTTCACTTTAGACGCGGCGTCTAAAGGGTTAATAGCTCGCGGCACAGCGATCAATGCCGCGCGCTATTAGCCACGGGTCCCGGCCATTGTTAGAGGCCAGGCCCGAGCCGATATGGCCGCACGAAGTGGCCCCGCGTTATAGATCGGGAGTGGACACATGACATTCCAGTACGTCATGTGTCCTTAAGGGGTTAATCTATGCACTCAGATGGAGAGGACGGGACTGCGTGTGTGTGAATAGCTCATACCACAGTGTTACACTGCAACTGCTAGTCACATCAGCATTAGGGAAAGACAGGAGTGCACAGTGCTGTGCTGTTACACTGAGAAGGATCATTGATTGCTAAACCTCCTATTCACGTTATTGAGCATTGCAGCAGAGAGGGGCAGATAGCTGTCAGCTGCCTCATACAGATCTCCAAGCTGCCTGAACTTTCTGAACCATCTTATCTCCTCATTTTTCAGCCCAATTGAGTTTATTTTATTTGCTCCACAAAACTTCTGCTGCTCAGAATTGTGTGACAGAGGGCAATTTAGGGTTTAATCCCTGGATTATTATTATTTTTTTTTTGTGGTGCTGCACTGTTGGGTCCTGCTGCTGTTCAGAAATACGTGATTGTTCAGTGGACTGTAGTGCATTTGCACCATTTTGCACCTGTTAATCTGTCAAGGGGCTACATACTGTGAAAGTCCACATAATAGTATTCACCGTCTGTTTTAAAAAAAAAAAAAGTTTTTCCTGTGTATAGTTACGCATATATTACTGCCCTCATCAGTGCATACCACATACGTACATCCAAGTATTGTACCATTTAGTACCTGTTAAGCTGTCAAGGTGCTCCATACCGTCAAAGTCCAAACAATAGTATCCACCGTCTGGTGTTTTACAAAAATACAGAGTTTTTTCTGCTAATAGGCATATTACTGCCCTCATCAGTGCATACCACATAGGTACATCCAAGTATTGTACCATTTAATACCTGTTAAGCTGTCAAGGTGCTCCATACTGTCAAATTCCAAACAATAGCATTCACCGGCTGGTGTTTTACAAAAATAAGATTTTTTTTTCTGCGTATAGTTAGGCATATTACTGCCCTCATCAGTAGTGATGTTGCGAACATAAAATTTTTGGTTCGCAAACGGCAAACGCGGACTTCAAGAAATGTAAGCGAAACGGCAAAGCGGGCGAACCGCCAGTGACTTCAATGGGCAGGCGAATTTTAAAACCCACTGGGACTTTCTGGCCACAATAGTGATTTAAAAGTTGTTTCAAGGGGACTAATACCTGGACTGTGGCGTGCTGGAAAGGGATCCATGGTAAAACTCCCATGGAAAATTACATATGCAGAGTCTGGTTTTAATCCATAAAGGGCATGAATAACCTATTATTCCTAAATTCTTTGGAATAACGTGCTTTAGCCTCCTTTAGGCAGCACATAGAGCCCCCCTTTAGGCATCACATAGATTCCCCCATATTAGGCAGCACATACTTAGAGCCCCCCTTTAGGCAGCACATAGGTAGAGCCTCCCTTTAGGCAGCACATAGAGCCCCCTTTAGGCAGCACATAGTTAGATCCCCCCTTTAGGCATCACATAGTTAGATCCCCCTTTAGGCAGCACATAGATTCCCCCATATTAGGCAGCACATAGTTAGAGCCCCCCCTTAGGCAGCACATAGATTCCCCCATATTAGGTAGCATATATTTAGAGCCTTCCTTTAGGCAGCACATAGAGCCCCCTTTAGGCAGCACATATTTAGATCCCCCATTTAGGCAGCACATAGATTTTCCCATATTAGGCAGCACATAGTTAGAGCCCCCCTTTAGGCAGCACTGATTTTATGTCACAGCCAAAAAAGTTTATTTTAATTTTTTTATTTGAACAACTGTCACACCAAATGTGATTTGCACTAGTGTGACAATGAGCAAAAAAGATTGCCAGCGGAGTTCCCCTTTTAAGCAGAGGTCCCCAACCAGGGTGCCTCCAGCAGTTGCAAGACACACAGACTGAACTTTAAGCCCTTTTAATACTGTAGTTAGTTGCTTGAAGGAACTTAAGTTTTACACTGTAGTACCCCTTTTAACCGGCGGTTCCCTCCCAACCAGGATGCCTCCAGCTGTTGCAAAACACACGGACTGATATTAGGGCTTTTTTGGGTCCTGTCCTTAAAGCAGATGTTAGACTAGTGCTTTAGGAATAAAGTGGACCCTGAATACACCCCCTAGCAGCAACCTAGCTATCGCTTTCCTTATTACAGCAGGAGCAGCTTCTCTGTCCCTCCACATGCCTGCAGCATGCCGAATGAAGGTAAAATGGCATCCATGCAGGAGGTAAGAGGGTCTGGAAGGGAGGGACTTCTGCTGATTGGCTGTAATGTGTTTGCTGACTCTGACACACTGGGTCAAAGTTTACCACAATGTTAAAGTATAGGGGGCGAATCGAACTTCACATATGTTTGCCCGGCGATGCGAACGTGAACATGCTAAGTTCACCGGCGAACAATTTGCGACATCTCTACTCATCAGTGCATATCGCATAGGTACATCCAAGTATTGTACCATTTAGTACCTGTTAATCTGTCAAGGTGCTCCATACCGTCAAAGTCCAAACAATAGTATCCACCGGCTGGTGTTTTACAAAAATACAGATTTTTTTCTGCATATAGTTAGGCATATTACTGCCCTCATCAGTGCATACTGCATAGGTACATACAAGTATTGTACCATTTACTAACTGTTACTCTGTCAAGGTGCTCCAAACCGCCAAAGTCCAAACAATAGTATTCACCGGCTGGTGCTTTACAAAAATACAGAGTTTTTTCTGCTAATAGTTAGGCATATTACTGCCCTTATCAGTGCATACATCCAAGTATTGTAGTACCTGTTAATCTGTCACAGGCCTACATACTGTGAAAGGACAGCCGTAAGTAATCACCTGCTGCTGTTCTAGACAAATACTGTTTAAAGAGTAGTGTAGTGTATTGTAATACCCTCATAAACGCACTAAGTATGTCAGGCAGATAAGTGCCAGGACGTGCACAGAGGAGTGGCAGAGGCCTAAATACTTCAGGCAGAGTTGGCAACAGACTTGGGGCGAGTGGCAGCAGGAGTTGCAGCAAGAGGCCTGAGCTCCCGTTATCAGCCAGCACTCGTGTCTCCACCAGCAACTCATCTGCCGTCGTCGATTGGTTAACACGCTCATCCACATCATCACAAGTGACATCTGACACCCCCAGTCAACAGTCGGTGGGTTCCTCAGACACAACCCTCAGTTGGCATGGCCAGGAGCAGTCCCTGTCCTCCCATTGACTTTGTCCTATGTTGTTCTCCCTCCTAAAGAAGTATCTTATGCTGTGGGTTCAGCTCCAGTATTTAATGAGGACGATCTAATAGAGGACAGTCAGCAGCTACTGGACAGCCAAGAAGGGGAGGAGACATGTGCCGCTTGCTCTGCTAGGCGGCCAAGTAGTGATGCGGAGAGTAACGTGGGAGGCGGTGTTGCAAGGGTTCAGGGTCCTGAAACAGACACTGTTGGGGAACCTGAGGAGGACATCAGTGACGTGGACACACCTGTGGATGATGATGAGGCCGATCGCAATTGGGAGCCGGGTGCAGAAGGGGCTTCATCATCATCAGGAGAAGAGAGTTGCAGGTTGCCCTTGAGGCAGCAAGGCGGTAGCACGGTTGGCAATCAGCGTGGTGGCAGTAGTGGAAATTCAGGTCCTTCGTACCCACATGCTGGGATCCGGGACACGCAAAGGTTGTTTTAGATTTCAAATCAAAAAAGAATGGCGCTGCTGGGCCTGGGTCCGGGAATTTCAAATTTTCTCGTAGGTAGCAATTCTAAAATTGTGGTGTTTTTGGGGGGGGATTGTGAAGCCCTGGTGTCTACTCGTTCATCAGCCAACTCCAGGCTGTGTCATTCAGGCAATATATGGGTTACTGATGCCGCTGTGGGGCCTGGGTCTGGGAATTTCAAATTTTCTCATAGGTAGCACCCGCTATCCAAAATCTTTTTCAAAAATTTCTAAAATTGAGGTGTTTTTTCGGGGGGATTGTGAAGCCCTGGTGTGTACTCGTGCATCAGCCAACTCCAGGCTGTGTCATTCAGGCAATATATGGGTTACTTATACCGCTGTGGGGCCTGGGTCTGGGAATTTCTAATTTTCTCATAGGTAGCACCCGCTATCATAGTTACATAGTTACATAGTTAGTACGGTCGAAAAAAGACATGTCCATCAAGTTCAACCAGGGAATTAAGGGGTAGGGGTGTGGCGCGATATTGGGGAAGGGATGGGATTTTATATTTCTTCATAAGCATTAATGTTATTTTGTTCCAGGAATGTATCTAATCCTGTTTTAAAGCTGTTAATTGTTCCTGCTGTGACCAGTTCCTGAGGTAGACCGTTCCATAAATTCACAGTCCTCACGGTAAAGAGACTAAACTTTTTCTTCTCCAGACGGAGGGAGTGCCCCCTCGTCCTTTGGGGGGTTTAACCTGGAACAGTTTTTCTCCATATTTTTTGTATGGGCCATTAATATACTTATATACGTTTATCATATCCCCCCTTAAACGTCTCTTCTCAAGACTAAACAATTGTAACTCCTTTAATCGCTCCTCATAGCTAAGATGATCCATGCCCCATATTAGTTTAGTCGCGCGTCTCTGCACCCTTTCCAACTCCGCAGTGTCCCTTTTATGGACAGGTGCCCAAAACTGAACAGCATATTCCAGGTGAGGCCAGCATATTCCAGGTGAGGCCAAATCTTTTTAAAAAATTTCTAAAATGGTGGTGTGTTTTTTTTTTTTTTTTGGGGGGGGGGGATTCATTCAATATATGGGTTACAGATGCCGCTGTTGGGCCTGGGAATTTCAAATTTTCTCATAGGTAGCACGCGCTATCCAAAATCTTCGATTTAAATTTCTTAATTCATCTTTTAATCTTAGGGATTGTGAAGGCCTAGTGCCTACTCATGCTGTTGGCAACTCCGGACTGTGCCATTCATCCACTATATGGTCTCCTCATGCTGCTTACACCTCGATGCTGTGTCATTCACCAGCTATATGCCCTCCTCATGCTGACAACATGTCCATGCTGTGTCATTCAGCCACTATATGGTCTCCTCATGCTGCCAACACCTCCACGCTGTGCCATTCAGCCACTATATGGTCTCCTTATGCTGCCAACACCTCCTTGCTGTGTCATTCAGCCACTATGTGGTGTCCTCATGCTTCAGCCTCATCCAAGCTGTGTCATTCAGCCACTATATGGTGTCCTCATGCTGACAACATGTCCATGCTGTGTCATTCAGCCACTATATGGTGTCCTCATGCTGCCAACACCTCCTTGCTGTGTCATTCAGCCACTATGTGGTGTCCTCATGCTTAAGCCTCATCCAAGCTGTGTCATTCAGCCACTATATGGTGTCCTCATGCTGCCAACACCTCAACACTGTCATTCAGCCACTATATGGTGTCCTCATGCTGCCAACACCTCCACGCTGTGTCATTCAGCCACTATATGGTCCCCTCATGCTGCCAACACCTCCATGCTGTGTCATTCAGCACCTATATGGTGTCCTCAAGCTGCCAACACCTCCACACTGTGTCATTCAGCCACTATGTGGTGTCCTTATGCTGCCAACACCTCCACGCTGTGCCATTCAGCCACTATATGGTCTCCTCATGCTGCCAACACCTCCACGCTGTGCCATTCAGCAACTATATGGTGTCCCCATGCTGCCAACACCTCCACGCTGTGCCATTCAGCAACTATATGGTGTCCCCATGCTGCCAACACCTCCACGCTGTGTCATTCAGTCACTATATCAAAGTGTTCTATACCCCTATAGAGGCTGTATGTAGGCTAGAAATAGCCTTTTTTAATATAGTTTTGGCGCGAAAAATATTTGGATCGAAACAAACTTTATCGGAAAATTTGGTGAATCGGCCGAATCGAATTTTTGAAAAGTTCGCTCATCTCTAGTCGCTATTACCAAAATATTCACGTACAGTTACATTCCCAACCAGCTCTGCATTGTTGGAAATGACCAGATCCAACAGAGCATCACTCCTTGTTGAGTTCTCCACAAACTGGCCCATAAAATTATCCTGCAATAAATTTAGGAATTGTCTCCCCTTTGTAGTTTTAGCCAAACCCCGACCCCAATTAATATCTAGATAGTTAAAACCTCCCATTATTACCACTGTACCCACCCCGGGCCGCCCTCTCCATTTGCATAGGCAGTTGACCTTCTATCTCCTCAGTGGTGTTGGGGGTCTATAGATTACACCACAAAACATTTTTCCAGTCTTTCACTCCTTTTATAATTCTACTCACAGTGATTCCACATCCTAAGAATCATCCCACACGGTGGCATCATTCCCATTGATTTTTATACCGCTTCTAACATACAGACAGACTCCACCACCTTTCCTATTAACCCTATCCTTGCGATACAATGTAAACCCCTGCAGATTGACAGCCCAGTCATGTGAGGAGTCTAGCCATGTCTCAGTGACCCCAACTAAATCAATATGTTCCTCCAGTATTAAGGCCTCAAGCTCCCCCTTTTATTTGCTAGGCTTCTGGCATTTGTAAACACACACTTTACATTTCCATCAAGTTTTACACATACAATCTCACTAAGGGGATATTTTGAGTTGTTGGGGCTAATGGGCTTTTTTGAGTTTTTGGGGCTAGTTGGATTTTTTGCGTTATTGGGGCTAATGGGATTTTTTGCGTTATTGGGGCTAATGGAATTTTTTGCATTATTGGGGCTAATGGGATTTTTTGCGTTATTGTGGCTAATGGGATTTTTTGCGTTATTGGGGTAATGGGATTTTTTGAGTTATTGAGGCTAATGGGATTTTTTAAGTTATTGGGGTTACATTTATATGGACTATCTTTATTTTCACTGCTGGTTTGTAACACATTTCCTTATACACTGCTCTTAACCTCCCCCCCCCCCACAGGTCTCCTCTCCATCCACCATTATGTCCTGACCCCTCTCTTGCCTAGTACCATACAAACTTATAAAAATGGAAAGCATAGGATAGACCCGAGTGGCATGTCTTTATCCAATCACCCCTAAAAAAATCAGATCTCAGAGCAAACTCCTGAATAAGTATAATTTGTAAACCAGACCCCAAAATATTTCAGATCCAAGAACAGACCACTGAATAAATTTAGACGTCAATATTGCATCACTAAAAAAACTGACAAAGAAATTAATCAGAATCCTTAAATAAATCTGGAATCTAAACCAGACCCATCAATCAGTCAAACCCCGTACTAGAGCCCAAAATTTATTCAAAACAAAGGCTAGAACCCAAATGCCAGACCAAAGAAACATAAATTATGTTTGCAGATTATAACCATTCAGCCCATCTAGTCTGCCCAATATTCTGAATACTATATATAGTCCTTGTCCCTATCTTATATGAAATATATCCTTATACCTATCTCTATCTTATATGAAGAATGGACTTATACTTATTTCTATCTTATATGAAGGATAGCCATAATCCCTATGCCATACATACTTAAACTCCTTCACTGTATTTGCAGCTACCACTTTTGCAGGAAGGCTATCCCATGCATCCACTACTCTCTCAGTAAAGTAATACTGCCTGATATTGCAGCAGAAACCTTTGCCCCTCTAATTTAAAACTATGTCCTCTTGTTGTAGTTTTTCTTCTTTTAAATAAGCTCTCCTCTTTTTACGATGTTTATTCTCTTTATGTATATAAACATTTTTATCATATCCCCTCTGTCTCCTCTTTCTTAAAAGTTATACATATTAAGGTCCTTTAAACCCTTAATAACCACAACCCTTAAAAGGGAACCAATCATCAGTTTTTACCTAATATAACGCTTGGCAAAAAGCTATATATATATAGGGTAAAATCTTTATCTTCACCATCCCTGGGGACGCTCCTGCCCCCAGGGATGGTGTGGATATGAACTTATAAACTAGTCACTGCCGGCCTAACAACGGGAGTAGGTGAGAGGAGCTCCGCCTAGGGGACTACTTACGGCCGTGGCGGTGACTGGTTTATGAGTTCTTATCTTCACCATCCCTGGGGGCAGTTACGTCCTCCAAGGATGGTGAGGATAAAGATTTTACCCATTATAACGCTTTGCCAAGTGTTATATAGGGTAAAATCTGATGATTGGTTTGCTTTAAAGGAAATTTGTCACCAGTGTCACCTGCACTAACCTGTCGGTACTCACAGGAAGTGCAGGTGACACTGATGACAATGGTACTTACCTTGTCCCGTTCCTTGCCGAGAATCTCCGGTAATCTCCTCTCTTAACTTCAGCTCCGGCCCGGCTTGAGGCACAGGCAGAGCTTAGTGACGTCACCTCTACTGGGTCCCCATGCTAGAGAACAGCAGTGTGCCCCAAGCCTGGCCGGAGCTAAAGTTAACGGAGGAGATTACCGGAGATCCCATGCACGGAATGGGACAAGGTAAGTACCATTGTCATCCGTGTCACCTGTACTGACAGGTTAGTGCAGGTGACACTGGTGACAGATTTCCTTATAATTTTCCACCTGCATATCCATATGAGTTTTTTTTTGCACCACCAATTGTACTTTGTAATGACATCACTCATTTTACCACAAAGGTTAGGGAAAGTTAGGGACAATGGTTGCCTGTGGCAAGGTGCTGGTTTTACCTCCTTGATGGCTAAGCCCTGCTTCCACCACAACACCAAAGCCTCAGGTTGCTTAAACAACTCTATACTGTAGTGACATTGTTTAGAAGCATCTCTACACAAAGAGTTAATCTTTCAATGTTTAATTATAATTTTAATTTCTGTCGCTAAACTCAGAGGCATTCGTTGCATAAGAAAATGAAGATTATTTTTAGCCCTGTGTTATGCAAATAACATATTTATATTCCGAGCAGTCAAGTAGCAATCCATCTTCCACACTCAGACCTTCAGGTGACAGCTGTACATGACCTTGGAGCCAGCAATTTTTGTATATTAGAAATCATTAACCGGAGAAGATGAATTCAGGTCTGTGCTCGGACTGTGCGCGGATCACTCCTGTATCTGGAAGAGGTGACAAGGTTCACTCAAATTTCACTCCTTTCCAAAAATCCATCTAGCAGATGTTCTTTTATCAAAGTTCTGAAAACACTGGGGCTTCATTTGTTGTCATCTCATGATAAATATAGGCACGCTGTCATGCACATTTCCTAAATTGTCATATATGGCATCGGTCCTGTTCTATTTTGACATACAATTTTTTTTTTTTCTACAATATTTTGGCAAGGGAATCAAGAGACAGAAGGTGCAAAGAAGAATTAACATGCAAATGTTTTTTTCATTACTACCAGCAGCTGAGAAACACTACTGAGACTAATACTATGATATGCTACGATATACAGGATTTCATAGGGAATAGGGAAACATCTCATTTTCCCATGGTCTTTTGGGCTAATGGAAAGATAGCTATAAAATTTTTATGCAACATATGTAACAAAGATTACTACTCTTTGAATCTAATAATAATACAGTGACCCCTTGACTTACGATGGCCCCGACATATGATAATTTCAACATGCGATGGCCTCTCAGAGGCCAACGCATGTTGAAGGCAGCATCAACATACGATGCTTTTTTATGTCTGGGCCATCGCATAAACGGCTATCCGGCAGCGCTGACTGCTTCAGCTGCCTCCGGATAGCCATTTACGTTGCCCCGTGAGCTCCGGTGATGGTCACTCACCTGTCCTCGGGGCTCCGGAGCGTCCTCTTTGGGATCCCCTGCATCGTCGGAGCTCTCCGTCGTCATCACGTTGCGCACACGCCGTCCCGTCATCCAATAGGAGCGGCGTGCGTAGCGACGTGATGGCAGCGACAGGGAGCGCAGTTGCCATGGAAGCAGAGGCCTAGCTGGAGCGTCGGGGACACCTCGGTGACGTGGCAACAGAGATGGACGGCGACATCCAGGGCAGCGGTGACAAGCGGTGACGGTCTGGAGCTTCGGGGACACTTGAGTATATTTTCTCTAACAGTGGTCTACAACCTGCGGACCTCCAGATGTTGCAAAACTACAACACTCAGCATGCCCGGACAGCCAATGGCTGTCCGGGCATGCTGGGTGTTGTAGTTTTGCAACATCTGGAGGTCCGCAGGTTGTAGACCACTGTCCTATACTTTACATTGCACGGATCCCTCAACATACGATGGTTTCAACAAACGATGGTCCGTTTGGAACGCCCTACCATCGTATGTTGAGGGACCACTGTAATCTAACACGTAAGGTGAAATACTCTATGGAATAATTCTTTGACACATCAGCAAATGTTATTGATGTGGGGTGGGGGTGTTGATGATTTGTTATAGGGGTACTCCAGGACATAAGTTGTTTTCAAATCAACTGGTGGCAGAAAGTTATACAGATTTGTAAACTATTTCTATTTTCAAAATTAAATCCTTCCAGTAGATATCATCTGCTGAAAGGTATGAAGTAGAGGACTGCAATGGGATTGGGATCCCACAGAACCCTATATAAAACTTGGTTTCTAGTCTTGAATGGGTGGAAGTGGGAGATTTTTAGTCTTGAGCAGGTGGTAGATGGCGTCATAGAACATACAGCGGGTCCCAAACCTCTGAAATGCCTGATGAAATGGCACAAGTGGGTGAATAAATGGCACAAGAGAAGATAAAATAGCAAACACAAGGGGGTAATGAAATGACATGGGGGTAATGAAATTTCAAAGGGGTGCTATCTAGTGTTGCTCGCGAATATTCGCTATCCGAATTTTATTCGCGAATATCGTATATTCGCGAATTTGCGAATATTCGCGAATATAGCGCTATATATTCGTAATTACGAATATTCTTTCTTTTTTTTTCACAGTACACATCACAGTGATCATCCCTCTCTGCTTCCAGCTTGTGTGGTATAAAGAAGGCTCTAATACTACTGTGTGAGACTGATGTGCGAATTTTCGCGCATGCGAAAATTTGCATATGCAAAGTCTAGCATATGCGAATTTCCGCTTATGCAAATTTTTGTATATGCTAATTTTCGCATGTGTTAATTTTCGCATGTGCGAATGTTTCGCATATGCGAAAATAAAACGGGGATATTACGAATATGCGAATATTCGCGAATATATTACGAATATTCGTCCATATATTCGCGAATATTCGCGAATTCAAATATGGCCTATGCCGCTCAACACTAGTGCTATCTCTAAAAGGTGTGACAATATGTTTGCGTGAGCGGGTGGGATTAGTCACACATGTTGCAGGACCGGTTGGGAGTAGAACAAACACCTTGCGGGTGCTGGCGGTAATAGTCAGAAATCCTGCAGGAGCAGGCAAAGGCAGGGTTAAGGAAGCAATCTAGTGAAGGGCTACCCTATACAGTGCTCAGTGATGCCTGTCACGTTTGGGCAAGGAAACAGTGCACTCTAGCTTTCACCCAAAACCCCAGTCCCTGCCTATTGCATAGTCGCCCTAAATGGAGACTATGCAATGCGGCGGTCAGCTTTGATCACCATGTCTGAAGGGTTAATACAGGGCATATCGGTGATGTCCTGTATTAGCCGCGGGTCCCGGCCGTTGATGTCCGCAGGGACCGCCGCGCTAGGACAGGTATTTGCCGTATAAGACGCACCAACTTCCCCCCCCCCCCCCACCCAGTTTTGGGGAAGAAAAAGTGCATCTTATACGGTGAAAAAAACGGTATCTCCTTTAAGCTTTTCCTATGGAAGAGTCATTTGCTTTCTGATAATTTAAGGCTATAGACACCTTTGAAAGCCTTTTTCCCTTTTGGCTTTGTACTTTCTATTTTTATACAAAAACATTTTCTTCATAGGTCTTCATTAAAAATTTGCATTCCCTACCAACAGCTACAACTGATGCTTTCAGGCAATATGTTAATTTATGATTATAATTGACCCTAAATAAAAATAGCACATTCAAGATTACTTCTGCTCGGCCCAGTTGTATTTTTAATTTTTTCCCTATTACAATTAATAAAAGTCTTGTCATAATGGGAAACCGAATTATCTTCCCAGCCATACAATTCACACGGCTACGCAGCCACACATTGTGTAATTGAATTAGATTATTATTGCTCCATCTGCTTCTAGTGCATACAGATTTAGTTTACATTATTCCGGGAAGCATCACCTTTACCAATGAGTATATGACTTTACTGTAATGCACTCTCTTTACTGATAGGTGGAGATAAACACCCTGCAATTCAATAACATCCTCATTCTGCTTTCAGGGAGAGAATATTTCCCTGCTGATTTACCATCAGGCTCGGGAGGGAAGTCAATGGACTCTTATGGAAAGTTCTGGTCAGGTGCTGATGAACTCCTTAGACAAGTGTTTCCTAACCAGTGTGCTTCCAGCTGTTGCAAAACTACAACTCCCAACATGCCTGGACAGCCTTTGGCTGTCTATGCATGCTGGGAGTTGTAGTTTTGCAACAGCTGGAGGCACTCTGGTTGGGATACACAGCTTTAGTGTTCAGTCAGTTAGTTTACATTCAAATTGACTTTAAACATAGTCCACTATTTTAATGCCAAAGTGAATCCAAAAGTTCAGTTTTCTGATGTACTAAGTGTCCAAGTTGCTGAGAAGCCCTTGGAGAAAGAAAGCT